>NW_024080697.1:619259-803826 GCF_003009895.1 Hyaena hyaena
GCGGGGCCCGAACCCACGAACCGCGAGATCATGACCTAAGCGAAAGTCGGACGCTTAACCGACTAAGCCACCCAGGCGCCCCTTTTTTTTTTTTTTTTATTGTTAACTGTATATAAGTGCCAGTGAAGTTTTGTACTCTCAAAGATCAGTGTTCAGGTCACTACTTTATACACCTGTTAACCACCTGAAGGCTTGTAGCCCTCAAGCTATCAGGTACTGTGGTATTCAAGTTGGTGCTCACTAAACATTTCTCTCTTTTAAGATTTTATTTTTAAGTTAGCTGTACATCCAACGTGGGGCTCAAATTACAACATTGAGATCAAGAGTTACATGCTGTATTGACTGAGCCAACAAGGCACCTCCTCCTTAAGTGTTTCTTTCTTTTTTCTAATGTTTATTTATTTTTGAGAGAGAGAGAGAGAGAGAGAGAATGAATCCAAAGCAGGCTCCAGGCTCCGAGCTGTCAGCACAGAGCCCGATGTTGGGTTCAAACCCACAAACTGTGAGATCATGACTTGAGCTGAAGTCAGATGCTTAATGGACTGAGCCACCCAGGCACCCTGTTATTAAACATTTCTTAAATGAACATCTGACAGAACCATGAAATCAAAGTGCAGATAAGTAAGCCTGAAATTTGGGTGTGTCATTTTTCTCAGAGAGAGAACTTTTAGTCCTCTGTAATGGCTTTGTCAGAATGGACAAATAATGAAAACTGGGTAGTTTGCAAATAAACTGCCAGTGGTAATAATTCTATGGCAACACATTTCGTATAAAACTAAAAGTCAAAGGTAAAAAAACAAAATGAAACATTTTAAAATTGGTAACAGTAAATCTTTGATCTCAAGGATTCCTTATCCCCTGCAAGGATGTGAGCTAGTCCATATCACAATACCTACTTAATAGAATTCTGTATTTGTACAACATGCAATAAAAAAGATGAGAGTAACTCACTTTCCATGATATTCAGAAATACTGACCAGTCACTTCAGATATAGTTTGGATAATAGATTTATGCATGATTCTAAATGCTAAGTGAAAATAAAATCAAAAGCTGTTTCTTCACCTACTCCCACCTATGGAGTCGCATCTGCTATCAGGTGATTTCAAGGATGATTTAGGAGTAGAAACTTGGGTCTTCAGGCTAAACCAGAGTAAAACCACAGAGGACTTTACAGAGTAAACCCTATTTGGGAACTACTAGAAGAAAAAATTAGAAATACTATATATTTTGATATGTAGTCCTGTTATTTGGCGCTTTTTTTTTAACAACTCCACACTTGATATTACAATCAATATTACAAGAGAAAAGTTATCATTTGGTAAAGACAAAGACTCCAATTCAGAAAGAAAAACAACAAAAACCACCCAGAAACATATGAAGTACATTAATAGCTTTAAGGTAGCAGAGCTGTTACCTTATATCAGGATACTTGTCCAACCTACCAGGACCATAATGATCTTGTCTGCATGAGGATTCAGCTGAGACACTCCACACTTCTATGCTGAGCAAGAACTATGCAAACTGAGGGAAAAAAGAATTGTTAAGCCAAGTCAACAAAACATTAAGTGGACTATTTCAAGTTTTAAAAGCATTAGTATTCTAAAAAATAAAACAAAGAAAATTTATTCAGCAAGATAATCCTGAAACTTCACAGTAAACCTACCTATCACTAAGTATGGAATACTGCCAGATGAACTGCTAAATAGCAACTTCCTACTCTACTATCTGTATCCACAGATGTTTCTTACTAATAGATGACTGAATAATAACATCAAGTTCTTTGGCAGAGAATGTGGAGTTCAGAAGACTGTAGATTCTACAACCACATACAAATATGGGCCTTTCTCTTAGCCATATTCGTATCACAATAGTTTTAACTACAAATCAAACTTATGGTTAATAAAAATGTTGTATGATTAAATAACTACAAAGTACATGCAACTAAAGTGTGTGTATCAAGAAATCTCATTACAATCAAATTTTCATTTTATAAATGAGTCTATAGACCTGTGTTCAAATAAGGAAAGTCCTGGACTGACTTGCATATTGTATAGTAACCAATTGTTAGAATGAATTCCAAATATACAGCCTGTGATAGAAGATGCCCTAACCTCTGTTTTCTGCAGGTTATCAACAGGGTGCATTTCGAGAACCTTAGACAACTCATCCTAACTTTATGGATTCCATATCAGAGGAAACCCCTTCAATGTATGGTGATTCTACCAAGAACCCACCAGAGTGTGACATACAAACAGAAAACGCACCAAAAATAACAGTAAGCTACCAAAGAGCACGCGGTCGAGGGTGGGCAAAACACGTGAAGGGGGGTGGGAGATGCAGGCTTCCAGTTGTGGAATGAGTAAATCACTGGAATAAAAGGGACTTAGGGAACAAATTAAGGTATAGGATATATAGCCAATGATACTGTAATAGCATCATAGTGACATATGGTAGCTACACTTCCGGTGAGCAGAACGCCCAGAGAAAGTGAAATCACCTGAAACTAATGCAACACTGCGAGTCAACCATACTCAAAAAAAAGTAAGCTAAGATCATCCTAACACACAGTAGGTCCAAAATGATTTTCAGGGCGCCTGGGTGCCTCAGTCGGTTAAACGTTTGACTTCAGCTCAGGTCATATCTCACAGTTTCTGAGTTTGAGTACTACCCGCCCCCCACCTGACCATTGGGCTCTGCGGGGACAGCTCAAAGCTTGGAGCCGTCTTGGATTCCATCTCCCTCTCTCTCTCTGCCCCTCTCCCACTCTCGCTCTCACTCTCACTTTAAAATAAAAAATAAAAACATTTAAAAAGATTTTTAGCGCTCATTGCAAATCAGCATATTCCCTCTATCCACAAAATTCAAAAGCTGAAACTACATTATCAAAGATAAAAAAAAAGAGGGGGACTTTAAGCCAAAGACCTCTGAAGAGGTGGAGATTAAGTTCTCCCTAAAGAAATGGAGAGGGAAGATGCACAAAGTTTTTTTTAAAAAAACTAAATTCAAGTTGAAATGAAGAATAACGCAGAGCAGAGCTTCCGTCACAAGTTTCCTAACCATTGTCCTGGCACCCAGAATTCCCGATCGTCCTCAAAGTCTAACCCACTGAACGAAGGCGTAATTACAAAGCTCCTCCTCTGGAAAAGGAGAATACTTTTGAGTATTCCTTTTCATACGTGTGCCCAGCGGGGTAAAAGCACCAAAAGGGAAGAGGTTCCAACTTGAGGCAACCTGCAGAAAACCGGGCTGCGGACGAGTCAAGCATCAAAGTGGGAATTAAGGGCCGTTCTGGGTGGGGAGCTTCGGGCAAACGGGACGGAACGGGGCCGAGGGCCTGACCCCCGAGCTCTCCTCGTGGCCCTGCAGCCTCTCCCATTCCAGGTGACAGCACTTTTCTCCTCGCCGGAGCCTCTCCCACCCCAAATGAAAGCACTATGCAAGCCTCACTCCCTACCACCGCCCTCGGGCTCATCAAAATGTGTTTGGTCTCGGAAGACTGCTGGAGGCGCCGTCCCTTACAAAATTAGTCAGTTAGAAGCCAGGAGTGGGATAAGGAAACCAAGAGTCAGCGCAGCTTCGGGAGAGGCTGAGGCAGAGCAGGGCGGCTGAGGCCACGCTGGCTGTGGCGTGAGGCAACCGGCGGACGCGCGGGCCCGCAGCGAAGCAAGCTGAGGCGAAGGCGCATCGACCGTCGCGCCGCCGGAAACGCCCGGCCTGCAAGACGCCACACCGCTGCCCCGGACGGGCCCGCTTCGGGCCCCCGCTAGGCCGCCCAGCCCTGTCCCGGGGGCGACTTTAGTGCCTCGGCCGTCCGCACACTCACCGCGCGCGCGCGCGCCGCTCGGCGCGGCCGCCCGCCGCCCTCCGCGCGACCTCCGCCCCGCCCCCCGCGCCCTGCCCGCAGACGGGGCCCCTTTGCGGCGGAGGCGGCGGCGGGGCTACGTCACGGGCGCGTGCGCTCTCCGCGCGCACCGGCAACGGCTGCGACGGAACGTTACCCGCCGGGCGTGCTGGTTTCCTTAGAAACGGAGCCGGCCGGGTGGCTGCAGAGAAACGTCGACTACAGTGGGGTGCCTGGTGAAGCCAAGATGCCGTCTAAGAGAAAGGACAAAAAGAAAGGCAAGAACAAAAGCAAAGACAAGAAGTAAGGAGAAGCTACCCTGGGATTCCCTCTTCCTGGGCCTACCCTGTTAAGAAGATTCGGAGCCTGGAGCTGGCTGCACGCTGAGGCTGGCCAGCTGGCTAACTACCCTCCTCTTGCTGTCTCCGCTTCTGAAAAGGACAGCCCTCATTGTTTAGAAATTCCCCAAATGCATGCCAAACCATACTGCTTCAACCTAGACAATGGAATGTGAGATTTGGGACCTTGAATAATTTAGACACAGCCCCTGCATATGAGTAATACATTAACGGTGAAGGCAGATACATTCCCAAAGAACAGAGTAGAAGACCAAATGAAGCAGATGGGTGCTGGGGCGCCTAGGTGGCCCAGTTGGTTAAGCGTCAGACTTTGGCTCAGGTCAGATCTCAACGGTTCGTGGGTTCGAGCGGGCCTGTTTCGGATTCTGTGTCTCCCTCTTTCTCTGCCTCTCCTCCACTCATGCTCTGTCTCAAAAATAAACTATTAAAAACAAAAAGAAATAGATGGGTGCTAGTAGAGAGAAAAAGGTGTGGGAATGAGGAGGAAGGATTAGTTCTGACACTAGAAGTGAAGGTCAAAGGTCAGGATAACATTTCTTAGTATATCGAATGTCTTCTAGACCAGCGCCGTCCATTAGGGTAGTGATCAACCATGTGTGGCTACTAAACTAAAATTAATTAAAATAAATGCAGATCCATAATTGGCCACGTTTTATATGCTCAGTAGGCTACTGCTGACTGTATTGGGACAGCCTAGGTATAGTACATTTCCATCACCACAGAAACTTCTATTGGACAGTACTCCTCTAGAACAGTGGTTCTCAACTAGGGGTGATTTTGGCTCCAGAGGACATTTGGCACTATCTAGAGACATTTTTGATTGTCACATCTAGGGATTTTTTTTTGTGTGCTACCCGCATCTAGTAGGTAGAGACTAAGGATACTAGTAAACATCCTGCAATGCACAGGACAGCCCCCACCTGCACCTTAAACAAAGAATCTTTTGGCTCAGAATGTCAGTAGTGCCATGACTGGGAACCCCTGCTCAAGACTATAAGCTTCTCTTGGGACCTCTGGGTGGCTCAGTCATTTAAGCATCTGACTTAGGCTCAGGTCATGATCTCACAGTTCTTGAGTTCACAAGCTCTTGACTTGGAGCTCTTTGCTGACAGTGGGGAGCCTGCTTGGGATTCTCTCTTTCTCCCTCTGTCTCTGCCCCTCCCCTACTCACACTTTCTCTCAAAATAAATAAACTTTTTTTTTTAATATTTTTTTTAATTTATTTCTAGGATAGAGAGAGACAGCGTGAACAGGGGAGGGTCAGAGAGAGAGGGAGATACAGACTCTGAAACAGGCTCCAGGCTCTGAGCTGGCAGTCAGCACAGAGCCCGACGCGGGGCTCGAACCCACAAACCGCGAGATCATGACCTAAGCGAAAGTCGGACGCTTAACCGACTAAGCCACCCAGGCGCCCCTCAAAATAAATAAACTTTTAAAAAATGAAGAAAAAAAGACTATAAGCTTCTCTAGACTAGGCACTAAGCATCATTCACCACATCTCCAGCACCTAGCAGAAAGCCTGAAACATAGTAGATGCTTATTATTTGTTACATAAACAAATTAAAGTGTCTGCTTATGTGCACTTCAACTTGAATCTTCTCTTTTTTCCACAGGAGCTATGCTCTGGGTTTGTTTTGTTTTGTTGGTTTTTGGCAGTAGCCTGAGAGATCCCTGCTTTGTTGTTGAGAATATCTTGAACATCTAGAGAATCCCTGGGTGATTGAAGTAGTTCCTTGGGCCTTTTGAAGGATTCCTTTTGGTTCAAAGGAAAAGCTAAAAGATTTAACCAAATTGGGTAATTGTTCAGATTTCCCCAAACTGATCAGAATTCCTGAAGTAGGTATTGCTCTAGCACCTAACTTTGCGGGCTTGGGGTTGCTGCTGGATTGCCACTAGATCTGTTGAGTGACTAGTGGTTTGTTGGAATCATGCATGGTGTCCAGCATCACTATGTATGGGACCATTAGGGAATCCTCCAAACTTGTAAAGCTTATAAAGTAATTTGTAAAGATAGTAACAGGTACTCAGTACAGAAAGTTTAGGAAGTGTGGATAGTCAAGGCAGAAAACAAAAATCACCTGTAATTGCATTATCTGAAGATAACCACTACTATCATTTTGGGATGTTCTTTTTCTTTCTTTCTTTTTTTTTTTTTTAATGTTTTATTTCTGAGAGAGAGAATGAGAGCGAGCAGGGGATGGTCAGAGAGAGGGAGATACAGAATCTGAAACAGGCTCTAGGTTCTGAGCTAGCTGTCAGCACAGAGCCCGACACAGGGCTCGAACCTATGAACCATGAGATCATGACCTGAGCTGAAGTTGGACGCTTAACCAACTGAGCCACCCAGGCGCCCCTCTTTTTCTTCTTTCTAAAATATGTCCCACTGGACATATTTATTTGTAGCTCCCCCACTCCATGTATTAATGAGTATTCTACAGTGTTCTTTCTTTTTTCTTTTTTACATAATTGGGTAGTCTGGGCACTTTTAAAAGTGCCAAGGGATGGGACACCTGGGTGGCTCAGTGGTTGAGAGTCAACTTTTGATTTTGGCTTAGGTCATGATCCCAGGGTTGTGGGATCTAGCCCCACATCGTGCTCTGTGCTGAGCATAAAGCCTGCTTAAGATTCTCTCCTCCTGCCCCTCTCCCCTGCTCACGTGCACACACATGTTCTCTCTCTCTCGCAAATAAAATTTAAAAATTAAAAAATAGGGATGCCTGGGTGGTTGTTGGTTAAACATCTGACTTTGGTTCAGATCATGATCTTGCAGTCTGTGAATTCAGGCCCTGCATTGGACTCTCTGCTGACAGCTCAGAGCCTGGAGCTGCTTTGGATTCTGTGTCTCCCTCTCTTTCTGCCTCTCCCCTTCTTGTGCTCTGTCTCTCTTGCTCAAAAATAAAATAAACATTAAAAAAAATTTTTTTAGGGGCACCTGGGTGGCTCGGTCGGTTGAGCGGCCGACTTCAGCTCAGGTCATGATCTCATGGTTGTGGGTTCAAGCCCCACGTTGGGTTCTGTGCTGACAGCTCAGAGCCTGGAACCTGCTTCGGATTCTGTGTCTCCCTCCCTCTGCCTGTTCCCCGCTTATCCTTTGTCTCTCTCTGTCTCTAAAAATATAAATAAATGTAAAAATTTTAAAAATAAATAAATAAAATTTAAAAATAAAAAAAATTTAAATAAAAGTGCCAAGGGCTTATCACATTCTCAAATTCTTGGAACTCACTAGAATATGTTTTCTATTTTTGACCATTCATCTATAGTACATCTGTCAGCAGTGAGGAACATTGAGGGTAACAGACCTCTTATTGCTTGGATTTTTCCATGACTCATAGTTTGAGACACTCTGCTTTGTTTTTATAGTCAGTATTAGTGGTTCTCTGATGAGAAATCCTATCTGCATCAACTGCTCTGTGCAGCTTAGACCTGATAACCTTCAGGAAGCAATTGGATGAATATACCAACGTAGTCTATCACTACTGCCTAAATCATGCTGTGATTTAAAGGGAGGTCAAAGCTATAACAAGCTAGGGAGCTGGAGGTGGGGCTGGCCCTAATTTGAAGAGAACAGTGGACTGAAAAGGGATGGAGAACCAGGAGTTGAGGGTTGGGGTTGGAGGGTGATCCTATAGAAAGGTCCACACATACCTATATGTGAAAATATTTAGCGTTCAAATACAGGTAAAAATTTTTTTAAGTTTACTTATTTTGAGAGAGCACATGTGTACACACATACAAGTTGGGGAGGGGTAAAGAGGGGATTAAGAGAGAGAATCTCAACCAGGCTCTGCACTTCGTTAGAGCAGAGCCCATGCAGGGTTTGAAAATACGAACCATGAGATCATGATCTGAGCTGAAATCGGGAGTCAGACATTTACTGACTGAGCCACTCAGATGCCCCCAGGTGAATTCTTACTTATTACCTGAATATTTATGTATCCAGTGCCTACTATATATAAGGGATATTGTTTTGTCAGTCGTTGTACAACAACTCTTTACTTGAAAGTAAACTCTCCTTTGATCACTTTAATCTTTGAAGACATAGATTGATCACTTTAATCTTGAAGCCATACTTTATTATTATTATTTTAAAATTACCTCGTATAATAATTATGGTTTGTTTCTTAGCCATCCTTGAAGCCTGGTGCATGTGGCAACAGCTGATAAAAGTATTTAACATATTTGTTCTAGTGACTTGATCTTTTGTCAAAGGTCTAGCCTGAAAATCCCCCCCAAAAACAACCTACAGCACCCCCAAAACTAGATTTGGGTGGGTGGAAGATTAAAGAACAAAGAAGGGTCTTAAAGTTACAGTTACACCATGAATGTATCATCATACAGAAGGGGAACTAAGGTAGTGGATTTGCAGTAGCAAGAACCAAAGTCTAAAACTGGGTGAGTAGGTATAGAAAAGACATTTCAAATATGAGAAAAAGGAGTAAGGGGCACCTGGGTGGTTCAGTCAGGTAAGCAACTGATTCTTGGTTTCGGCTCAGGTCAAGATCTCATAGTTCACGAGTTCTCACTCTCTCTCTGCCCCTTCCCCACTCACACTGTTTCTCTCTCTCTCAAACAAAAAAAATTTTTTAGGGGTGCCTGGGTGGCTCAGTCAGTTAGGTGTCTGACTTTGGCTCAGGTCATGAACTCGCGGTCTGTGGGTTTGAGCCCCACGTCAGGCTCTGTGATGACAGCTCAGAGCCCACAGCCTGCTTCAGATTCTGTGTCCCCCTTTCTTCTCTGCCTCTCCCCAGCTTGTGCTTTCTCTCAATAGTAAAGTTAAAAAAAATTTAAAGTAAATGAAAAGATGTGAAAGATTTATGAAATGAATTTGACTTACCATGCCTTTCCTCTTTGTTTTTCCAGTCTTTTAGAGTTATGCTCCAAAGCTCCCCTAGTCCAAGAAGAGTCACCCAATTAACTCCCTTATCAAGTAAATATGTATTTCCCATTAACTCATTTATCCAACAATATTTGCTCATATGTGCCAAGCAATGTGAAGCAAAACAAAAAGTAATAAAAGAGAAAGGTATAACTCTAATAGAGTAATTGTTATATGCTCTCAATGTCCTCTTCCCATGCAGGAAGGTAATAAAAGCTGATGAAACTGTAGTGGACAGAGCCAAGGCCAATGCCTCCCTCTGGGAGGCCAGGCTGGAAGTCACAGAACTCTCTAGGATTGAGTATCGTGATACTTCCCGGAGACTGGCAAAGAGTAATGAGGACTTAAAGAGACAGCAGTATAAAATGGAGAAAGACACAATGTCTGTATTAAATTACCTGAAGAAGCAGGATCAGGAGAAAGATAATATGGTACGTAGGTAGAAATCCTCCTGAGCCTCAGTAACTACTTCTGTTAAATTTGAAGCAGGATGCTATTTCAAAGTGACTTTACTGTTAGAATTGACTGTTCTCATTTTCAGCTCTTGTCCCTTTGTTTTCTTGTCTGAAACAAAGATTGATGGTCATAAGGGAACATTATGATCCATTTTATTTTAAGAACAACAACATATGACCTATGCGGTTTTTATATTGATAAATACTTTCAATGATTTGTAGAGGAATTCACTGATAATCCATGATCACATCATTATAAACCCAGCAAGTTGAATCTCCTTTTTTTAACCAGTTGAATCTTGAATTTATCTTTCTGTACTCTCAGTGTTGAGGATAAAGCTATTATTTTAGATCTGGAAAGAAAAGTGAAAGGAAACAATATTTCAGAGCCCCTATTTTATGCCAGGCACTATGTTAGGGTTTAATAACTCCATGTAGCTACAATATTGTCATTCTCAGTTACAAATTGACTCTCAGAATGGTAACTTGCCCAAAGTCACACAGCTAGGGGATGTTAAAGTGGAATTTAGGAGTAATTCCAAATTCCTCTCTTTCTTATTTGCCTCTATGAGCCTCATGGAGACCCAAGGGAATTTCTACCATGCTGAGGATGGTGTGCTCATTCTCAAGTATGGTTTTGTACTTTAACTATGTATCATACATTCTCAACTCATTTTTTTACTCAACATTATGTTTTTGTGGTATGTTTATTAAAATTATGATTCAGTTCATTTTTTTAATAGTTTTTTTTTTTTTTGAGACCGAGAAACAGAGCACGAGCGGGGGAGGGGCAGAGAGAGAGGGAGACAGAGAATCTGAAATAGGCTCCAGGCTCTGAGCTGCCAGTACAGAACCCAATGCGGGGCTTGAACCCACAGACCACAAGATCATGACCTGAGCCGAAGTCGGATGCTTAACCGACTGGGCCACCCAGGTGCCCCAATTCAGTTCATTTCTTAAAAATTTATATTGGGGTGACTGGGTGGCCCAGTTGGTTAAGCATCCAACTTCAGCTCGTGTCATGATCTTGCGGTTTATGAGTTCAAGCCCCGTGTCAGGCTCTGTGCCTACAGCTGAGAGCCCGGAGACTGCTTCAGATTATGTTTCCTTCTCTCTCTGCCCCTCCCTGGCTCATGCTCTGTCTCCCTCTCTCAAAAATAAGTAAACATTGAAAAAGTTTTAAAAAAATAAAAATTTATAATGAGCATGCTTAATTTTTTCTGTCATTCTTATTTGCTTTGTAATATTCCAGCACATAAATAAACCTAAACTTATTTATCCATTTCCCCTGTGAGTCAAACTACCGTTTTTTCATTATTACAAATAGACCTTCGGCGAATATTCTTCTCAATGTCTGCTTGTGTCCATGATAGTTTCTCTGGAGTGGACACTTAGAAGTTAAATTACTACATTGTGAGGTTATGCATTGTTTCAAGATCACAAGAGTTTAAATTGAGCTCCAAAGGGGTTATACCAATTCATGCTGTCACAAGTGATGTATTAGAGTGAGGTCCTGTTTGACCACATTTTTGTCAACACTTGATATTTTACTTAGCTTTTGCTCAATTTTACAGGTATAAGTGGGTATCTTGCTTTAATTTATATTTCCTGATTATTAGTCATTCGAGCATCTTTTATATGATCCTTCACTCATTCTTTATTGTTTATGCATTTGCTTCAGTACACATTGGAACTAATGCTGCTGTGATGCAAAGCTGGGCTCCAACATAAGGATGACATACAAATTCATGAATCCGTAGCTTTTTCAAATGCCACCTTTTCAGTGACACCTTTCCTCACTAGTTTCCTTAAAGTTAAAAACCACATCCCTTGTTTTATTTTCTCTAGTATTTACTATCTTCTGTCACATGTGTGATATTTATGTATTTGTTTATTGTCTCTTTTTCTGATTAGAATGAAACTTCACAGAAGTAAAGTTTTTTGTTTTTTGTTTTTTTAATTCAGTGCTACACCTCCAGCACATAGTGTAGGCCTAGTAAATAGTAGCCACTCATTAAAATATTTTGCATGCATGAATGAATGGCTTGTGAGTATACTGATACTTTCAAAAAGTTAATAACAATCAAAACTAAGTTCAAGATGAAAGTGAAAGCATATTACAGAAATCAGACTACTAAACTTTTGTCTTGATTTTATCTATTTAAAATAATTTTATGCATTACTATTATTTTTTTTTTACCTTCTTTCCTAGGCAACTTCCATTTTTAAAATTACTCTTTCAATAGTAGGTATTATTAAAATTGTCTTCTATAAAGTATTATTCTAAAATAAGTTTTTAGGTCAAATAATTTCCCCAATTCATTACATAGAAGCTTTGTTGCCTACATTAGCTAATTGATATTGATTTATGAGTATCATCTATTTTTCCTGATTTTCATCTGCCTTTGTGGATCAGAAGTCAGGATCTGGCTATAGTAAATAACATAATTTTCTCACAATTATGGATGACTATTAAAACCAAAGAGATTACCTTGGGAGGAAGAAGTAAAGTAGATTCAATATATCCTAGTTAAGTAGCTCTTCTATCGTTTTGTTACTCATTCTGCTATATCCTAGATATGTGTCATTAAGCTTTATGTAAACTGTTTATAGCCATATTTCATGTTATAGGAATAATAGAAATGAGGGATGCCTTAGTGGCTCGGTCAGTTGAGCGACCAACTCTTGATGTGGGCTCAGGTTGTGATCTCGATGTTGTGGGATCGAGCCCCACGTCAGGCTTTGTGCTGAGTGTGGAGTCAGCTTGGGATTCTCTCTCTCCCTCTCTATGTTGGTCCCCTGCTCATGCTCTGTCTCTCTCAAATAACAACAGCAAAAAGAAAATGAAATGTGTTTTGGAAACATATCTTGAACAAAATTAGGAGATTTTCCTTAAGAGTGTGTTTTTGTATTTAAAGCTTCAATCACAAAATAAATATCATTATATTTCACACCTATCCTAAATGACTTAAAACTGTCTCAATTTATCTTTTATAATTTTTAGGTTTTCCTTAAGCTAGTCTAATTACAACAATATTTCGCTTATGTATTCTCTAATTCTATAACCACATTAAAGAGTTTTTAGTTTAAAACGCTATTCAGGGTGTGTCAAAGTGGCTCAGTCGGTTGAGTGTCTACTTGGTTTTGGCTCAGGTCATGATCTCACAGTTTGTGATTTCGAGTCCTGCGTTGGGCTTTGCGCTGATAGTGCAGAGTCTGTTTGGGATTCTCCCCCACCTTTTCTCTCAAAATAAATAAACTTTAAAAATAAATAAACAAGCTACTCAGGTTTCCTACTAAAACATACTAGCATCTTTGGACAAATGATTGATTCTAAGACTGGAGCAGGTAAAGTAAAAAATGAGCCTGGAATATCTGTGCAAGAAAGTAAGTAAAAAAAAAAATTAAAGGGTGGGTGCCTGGCTGGCTCAGTTAGTGGAGCATATGATTTTTGATCTTGGGGTTGTGACTTTTGATCTCAGAGTTGTGAGTTCAAGCCTAACATTGGGTGTAGAGATTACTTAAAAATAAAATTGTAAAAAAAAAAAAAAAAAAAAGAAAGAAATTAAAGGGTACAGGTACTAGTTTGAAGAGGCTCCCACTGGCCAAATCTGAGAGAATCAAAATAAACAATGACAGTAAAACATTATAATCCATTGAATAAAATATGTCCATGACTGCATACTGCTAATAAAAACATGTATTAATAAGGGAGAAGGAAAAGATTTTCCTTACAGTAGAATATAGTAAATTACTAAATTTCCAAAGAATGGTTGAATGAAAAAAGGCACTATTTGGTGCCATTGAATTAATTGATCCCATCAAAAATCATCAGTGGATGCTAAAACTAGTGGTGAAAGTTTGATGGGCAGAAGGATATTTGCATAGTCTCAAAATGTCTTTCCTTAAATTGTAAATTACTTAATTACAAGAGGAAAACTTTGTAAAAATTTTATTTTTATTTATTTTTTTAATGTTTCTTTATTCTTTGATATGGAGAGAACGAGTGCCTGTATGAGCAGTGGAGGGGCAGAGAGAGGGAGACCGTATCCAAAGGAGGCTCTCAGCAGTCAGCACAGAGCCCAAAGTGAGGCCTGAACTCACGAGCTATAAGATCATGACCTGAGCCGAAGTCAGAGGCTTAACTGACTTAGCCACCCAGGTGCCCCTATAACTTTGTAAAAATTTAAAGGAGATACCTAGTAAATACAGTCTTAACCAATTGATTAAAATTAACATCAATCACCTCATGATGTAATTTACTGAAAAGAATACATCACTTAGACAGTGTATGCCTGCCAAAAATGCATAACCTGAATCTGCTCATGGGGAAACATCAGATAGCCCCAGCCCTGGCTGGTATTCTGCAAAACTGTTGATGCCATAAAAGACAAACACTGAGAAACAGTTCCAGATTAAAGTAGACTAGTATATATGACAACTAAATGTAATGCACAATCGAGAATTATATCCTGGATCCAAAAAAAAAAAGTTGCAATAAAGGACACTACTGGGACAATTGGCAAAATTTGTATATAGACTATAGATGAAATAATAGTATATCAATGTTAAGTTTTCTGATTTTGATTAACATGTTTCTAAAAGAATTTGAGGGCAACTGCGTGGCTCAGTCGGTTAAGCGTCTGACTCTTGATTTCAGCTCAGGTCATGATCTGATCAGCCCCATGTGGAGCCTGCTTAAGGTTCTCTCTCTTTCTCTCCTTATGCCCCTCACCCCTAATTAATTAATTAATTAAAAGAATGTATTTTTTCTTAGGAAATACATTCTGAAGTATTTAGGGGTAAAGAGGCATTATGTCTTAAACTTACTCTCACATGGTCCAGAAAACAAAGTAAAAAATGTATATCATCTATATATTCATATTTTAGATAGATCTATCTATACATACATAGAGTGGTAAAGCAAATGGGAAAAATTGGGTGAAAGCTATATGAGAACTCTTTGTACTCTTGAAACTTTTCTCAAAAAAGTTACCCAGATGAGAGAAATGCAAATCAAAACTACAGTGAGATATCACCTCACACCTATTGAGATGGCTACTATCAGATAAATAGAAAATAACAAGCATTGGGAAGGATGCAGAGAAATTGGAGCCCTCGTGCATTGTTGGTGGGAATGTAAAATGGTGCAGCCATTATGGAAAAGAATATGTAGGCTCCTCAAAAATTAAAACTAGAATTACCACATGATCCAGGAATCCACTTTTGGGTGTATTTCCAAAATAATTTAGAGCAAGACCTTAAAAAGATATTTGTGCACCCCTGTTCACAGTCAAAAGGTGGAAGCAACCCAAATGTCCACTGACAGATGAATGGTTATAGAAAATGGATATACACATACAATACAATATTATGCAGACTTTAAAAAAGAAGAAAATCTCCCAAAAAACAAGAGTCCAGGGCCAGATGGCTTTCCAGGGGAATTCTACCAAGCATTTAAGGAAGAGTTAACACCTATTCTCTTGAAGCTGTTCCAAAAAATAGAAATGGAAGGAAAACTTTCAAACTCTTTCTATGAAGCCAGCATTACCTCGATTCCAAAACCAAAGACTAAAAAGGAGAACTATAAACCAATTTCCCTGATGAACGTGGATGCAAAAATCTTCAACAAGATATTAGCCAAACAGATCCAACAATACATTGAAAAAATTATTCACCACAACCAAGTGGGATTTATACCTGGGATACAGGGCTGGTTCAATATCCACAAGACAATGTGATTCATCACATCAATAAAAGGACAAGAACCACATGATCCTCTCAATAGATGCAGAGAAAGCATTTGACAAAATACAGCATCCTTTCTTGATAAAAACCTTCAAGAAAGTAGAGATAGAAGGATCATACCTCGAGATCATAAAAGCCGTATGTGAAAGACCCCATGCTAATATCATCCTCAATGGGGAAAAACTGAGAGCTTTCCCCCTCAGGTCAGGAACAAGACAGAGATGTCCACACTTGCCGCTGTTATTCAATATACCTACTACAACATGGATGAACTTCAAGGGCATTATGCTAAGTGAAATAAGCCAGCCACAAGAGAACGAACTACATGATTCTACTCATACAAAGTATCTGAAGCAGTCAAAAGCCAAAAGGGCAGGGGGATAGGTAGGAGAAGAAAGTAGTGTTTTATGATACAGAGTTTTAGTTTTGCAAGATGAAAAAATTCTAGAGATCTGTTGCACAATGATGTGAATTTATGCAACACTACTGAGCTGTATACTTAAAAATGGTTCAGATGGTAAATATGTGGTTTTTACCACAATAAAAAAAAATAGTTACCCAGGCAATTCTGATGACAGCTAGGTTTTGGAAACTGGCAATAGCAAGTTAAGGGCATGGAACTATGCCCCCTTTTCTTTCCACCGTATCTACCTCTCCAACCCTATTGGTTTTAATATCATGTGAAAACTAGGCTGCTTAAATACAGAGCGATGTTTTTTACCTTTCTGATGGTATTTCCAACTTCTACAGATTGAAAAACTGAAACAGCAATTGAACGAAACAAAGGAAAAAGCCAAAGAGGAGAAGGAAAAATTGGTGAGTATCTAGGTACTAATACTTTTACTTACTGGATGGTCAGGTTTCTGGCAGACTCAGATATTTAAGACACAATAAGAGTAAGTGAATATGTCCTATCAGCAGCTCTGTGACCTTAAAGCTCACACGCTTGATTGTGCGGAAGCTCAAAAATAAAACTGGTTTTGTAGAAAAATGATCTGGTAGTAGTGGTGCTACTGAGTTTGTCCTTTCAAAGGCTTTTCAGTGGACAGAGGTAGGAAATACAAATTCATATGCAGCAGTACAGGGTTTTTACTTGATCTGAGTCTCTCTCTCACCAGAAATTCTGGTTCATAATGATATCAGTATAATTGAGTAATTGCTTCAAACCTCAATGCATCAACAGTCACAAAATAACTAATACCAACATAGATTAGTGGAAACAGTTTAAGATTTTAGGGGGCACTTCCCCCCTTAGGATATATACCAATAGGGATCTATGATCAAATTACATTACCATTTGAAATAATTTATTTCTGTGCGATTATGCCACCACCTCAAGAACACATTTTGCTTTTGATTTTTAGGAGTTGCTTTTTAAAATTATGTAATTATGTAAAATTATGTAATTTATCTAAAATTATGTAAGTTTAAAGTTATGTAATTATATAATTATGTAAAATATTTATGTGGCTCCAAAGTCAAGTCAATCATGTTATATTTTGAGAAATCGAACTATCCATGTCTTCACAATATACCAGAGTATATTGTCAAAACTGATTTTTGTCAACATGATAGGTGAGAAAGGGTATTTCAACTTGTATTTCTCTCATTATGAGCTAGATTGAGCATTTTCTTTAGTTTGAGGATAATTTGCATTTCTTTTTATAACTCATTCACTTTTTAAATTGTTATTGGCCCTTTTTTCCTCTTCTTCCTCCTCCCTCTTCCTTCTTCATTTTCCCCCACCTTCTCCTTCTCTCTTGATTTATTAAAGATACTGGCCCTTCCTTTATCTCTTAGCTTACTAATTTTAATTTAATATTAGGGCTGTTACTTGTCTTTCTTACAAAGATTTGTTTAGTCTTATCATACCTCTTTTTAATAATTAGCCTGCATTTTCTAGATAAGATCAGCTCATTCTAGAATTTTTTTCTTATTCAAGGCACTTGGTATCTTCCAACAAAAAGTAAAGCTCTATGCAAAAATAAAAAGGGAACATTTCTTCAAAGAAGATAGACAAATGGCCTAAGGTTTCAAGGGAATACAACTTTGTGGGACTTCCATTCTTTTTCCTAACTCATCTACCTGTTTTGTTTTGTTTTGTTTTTGCATATAGGAACAAAAGTATACTGTGCAAATAAATGAGCTGGAGGGAGAGTTCCACCAAAAAGCCAAAGAAATTGGCATGATTCAGACAGAGCTGAAAACAATAAAACAATTCCAGAAGAGAAAAATCCAAGTGGAGAAAGAATTAGACGATGTAAGTTTCTTTCTTTCTTTAAAAATAAGAGGTTAGAGGGGCACTTGGGTGGCTCAGTCGGTTAAGTGTCCGACTTCGGCTCAGGTCACGATCTCACAGTTTGTGGGTTCGAGCCTCGTGTCGGGCTCTGCTGACAGCCTCGGAGCCTGGAGCCTGCTTCAGATTTTGTGTCTCCCTTTCCCTCTGACCCTCCCCTGCTCACACCGTCTCTCCCTCTCTCTCAGAAATAAATAAAACATTAAAAAAATTTTTTTTTAAGTAAGAGGTTAGGGGGCACCTGGGTGGTTTAATCACTTAAGCATATGACTTTTGATTTTGGCTCAGGTCATGATCTCATGGCTTTGTGGGTTTGAGCCCCACATGGGTCTCTGTGCTAGCAGTGAGGGGCCTGCTTGGGATTTTCTCTCTCCTCTCTGTCTCTTCCCCACTCATGCTTTCTCTGTCTGTTTTAAGTAAATAAAAACTTAAAAAAAGGAGATTAGAATTAACTACAAGCATACTTCAGAGATATTGGTTTCAGAGTGCCACAATAAAGTAAATTTCACAATACTACACTTTGTTTTTTATTTTTAAGCAGTCTCCTTGCCCAACATGGGGCTTGAACTCACAATTCTGAGACTGAGAGTCCTATGTTCTACTGACTGAGCCAGCCAGGCGCCCCTCACAATACTAATGTGTGCAAAAGCCTTCATAGACATTTAGTCCTGTGAGATGGTAAAGGACTCCCTTTGACATTTTAGAGATTATTTGAGAGAAAGTAGAAGACCTCATGAGTGTCGCACTGGGTGCAAAAAAGTCTTGGTTAGACTTTTCTAAGCATTGATTTCTTTGTAACTTCTCCAAATTTTAACCAACAAACTTCCTGCTTTAATCAGTAAATCTTTGGAATGACTTCAATAAGAAACAAACTACAGTTCTTGGAAAACATTAGAGGCAAACAAAGTAGCAAAGTCCTAAAGAAAAATATGTTTAGACTGATGAATGATAGTTTTAGAACATTTTATCAGGTTCTCTGGGTAGGGGTAGGTGGAGCAAGGAAAACTGTACTTTCAGAAATTTTCTCTGACCTTGCTATGCTTTTTCTCTTTCCGTTCCCTCAGCTCAGAATATAGTTTTATTGCATTAAATGGCACAGATGAGTGCTGGGCATAGTAGCAGAAATCAGCTTTGTGACTTTGGGCAAGTTACTTAACCTCTCTATACCTTGATTTCCTGATCTGTAAAATGAGGATAGTTAGAGTTCGTCATAGACCCCTAGCAATGTTGTAAAGATTAAATGAGTTCATATATTTAAAGTGCTTAAAATAGCATTATGTCATATATGTGACAATTATATTTACATTGGCATGTAGCGCTCTGCAAACAGAAGTCCTGATTTGTAGCACTTGCTGGTTTCCTTGGTATCAATACTTTTATTATGGCCAATTTCAAGCTACCAACACCCTAACAGCATGCTAGCAAAATTCCTGGTGTGAGCCTGCTCCAATGTTCAATTAGATACTGCTATTAGTAGTAGTAATAGTAGTAGTAGTACCACCTAGGATAACCATATTTCATATAGTGGAGGGGCTGAAAGTTGGTGTTCTGAAGTCGGACTGCTGGAGTATAACTACTGTTTTCACTACTTGGGTATCTTGTTAAGTTTCCTCATCTAAAACATGGAGCTGGGAATAATAGTATCAACTTTAAAGGGTCATTGTGAAGACTAAATGAACTCATCTGTTTTAAATACCACTGTGTGGCAAATACTACCTGCTGTTGTTGATCCTGCTGCTAGTATTACTACTGTTAAAATTATGCTTATAGTGTTATTAACTTATCTAGTGTTATTTAACACTTATCTAGTGTTATTTAAGGCCCTTCCACTATCCCTTTTAGTGCCTCTCATTCTCGGTCATGGTATTCTCCAAGCATGCAATACCTCTCAAGAGCTCCTTGGGCTCCCAGAACCCTATTTAGCAAGAACAAGATTTGATGGAAAATCAAAGTTCCTGCATCCTGTTTCTGTTTACATCTCAATTAACTGCCAAATTGAAAGGGTGTATGAGAAATGGATGTCAGAAAAGATAATGTAGTGGTTGAAATCAGGGACTTCATGTCCTGGCTCTGCAGCTGGTAGCTGTCTGGACTTGGATAGTCTGTTAACTTCTCTAAATATCAGATTCTTCATTTGTAAAATGTGGCTATGATATCACCTGCCTCCTCTTAGAGATGTGTGGATTAAAGAATGTAATGTGTGTAAAATACTTAGCACATTCACTCCTACTAATAATCTCCAGTAAGAGGAGTAACATAGTAATTGTTGATGTTTACTTGTTATGATTACATTGCTTTAAAATGTGCCTCCCAGGCACCCCTCCAAGTACCAACTAACATGCTGTCAAGTTGGGACTAGTAATTACTGGGAGGCCTCAGCATCTTCCCACATGGGCCTTACGATGACAGTATCCAAAGTGAATAATCCTGAGGAAAGCCAGACTGAAGCTATCCCTTTATTGACTTAGCCTTGGAAATTTTACAGCATTACTTCTGTCATACTCTATTAGTTAGAAGTGAATCCCTAACTCTGGCCCACATTCTAATGATGGAGAATTGGGTTCCATCGTTTGAAGGGAGGACCATCAAAGAAGTTGTGAATGTATTTTAAAATCAACACATCACCACACCAAAGTATGCACCAATACGGAAATGTTCTGATCACCTCCCTGAAGAATCTTCTTTAGTATTTCTCTGTTGTAAATCCAGTATTGTCCAGATACCTTAGTGTGAAAGGCAAGACCCAACACCTACTTTGAAACATTATTTTCTCCTCTTACTTCCTCATGCAACCCCCTTTAATCCACCTCAACTGGATATTTACTCATCCCTGAAGTCTTTTCTGCCATATTTTTTAAAGTTTATTTTTATTTATTTTGAGAGAGACAGTAATCGAGCGAATGGTAGAGGGGCAGAGAGAGAGAGGGAGAGAGGGGAGAGAGGGAGAGAGAGAGAGAAAGAGAGAGAAAGAGAGAGAGAATCCCAAGCAGGCTCCACTTTGTTAGCACAGAGTGCAATGTGGGGCTCAATCTCCCAAACCATGAGATCATGACCTGAGCTGAAATCAGGAATTGAATGCTTAATGGACTGAACCACCCAGGCACCCGCTTTCTGCCATTTTTACATAGTTCACACTGTTTTCTTCTATTCAGAATATATTCCCAATAGATTTCTGTCTATTAAAATTTTACCTATTCTCCAAAAACTCAGCTCAAATTAATATTCTCTGTAAGGCTGTTCCCCAGAGCCATGTTTAAAAGTAATAATTTCAGGGGCACCTGGATGGCTCAGTTGGTTAAGGTCTGATTTCAGCTTAGGTCATGATCGCGCAGCTTGTGGGTTCGAGCCCTGCGTCAGGCTCTGTACTAACAGCTCAGAGCCTGGAACCTGCTTCATATTCTGTGTCTCCCTCTCTCTCTGCCCCTCCCCCGCTCATGCTCTGTTTCTTTCTGTCTCAAAAATAAAAAGCTATAAAACAATTAAAAAAAATGTTTTTACTGGGGCGCCTGGGTGGCTTAGTCGGTTAAGCGTCCGACTTTCGCTTAGGTCATGATCTCGCGGTTCGTGTGTTCGAGCCCCGCGTCGAGCTGTGTGCTGACTGCCAGCTCAGAGCCTGGAACCTGTTTCAGTCTGTGACTCCCTCTCTCTCTGACCCTCTCCTGCTCACGCTGTCTCTCTCTCTCTCCTAGAAATAAATAAAAATATTTAATAAAAAAAATGTTTTTACTACAAAAAAGAAATGGTAATTATGTAACAATATGGATGTGTTAGCTTATTGTTTATTTATTATTTATACCATGTTATATGTTATACCATTTTATATGTCAATATGTCTCATAAAACTGGAAAAAAAAGATTGTTAGCAAAAAAGTAATACTTTTCTTTGTGTGTTTTCATAGCATTTTTTATCTCTTTTATACCACTTAGCCCATTTACCTTGACATATTTGCCTTATCTACCCTGCTAGATTACAAATTCTTTGAGGCATGAACATCATTGTTCCTTTGTATTCATCAAAATACAAGATAACACAGTAAAGCTCAATAAATCTTTGTTAAATGCTGAGTAGGTATTTTCATTAAAAATGTAATTTAATATTGGGGCACCTGGGTGGTACAGTTGGTTAAGCGTCTGACTCCTGGTTTTGGCTCAGGTCATGATCTCACAGTCTGTCAGTTCAAGCCCCATGTCAGGCTCCGTGCTGACAGTGTGGAGCCTGCTTGGGATTCTTTCTCTCAGCCCCTCTCTGGCTTATGCTCTCTCTCAAAATAAATAAACTTTAAAAATGTAATTGAAGGAATATCAAGTTTTCTAATAACTAGATGGGAGGAATCTTTTTATAATGTATGTGTATATTAAATCATTGCAATATATACTCTAAATACTTTACAGTTAATAATTCCTCAAAAAGACGTAACATTTTCTAGAAGGAAAAATTTTAATATGAAAATACTGAAGATTGAATCAGTTTAAGATCGGTAACATTTTAGGAACTCCCACAATGGCTATCTTGAGTGTAGGTATACAATCTGAATCAAAATGAATTAATTAGTACATAGTCTAGAGGTATGATTTTTTTTTTTTTAAGAACAATATTGCCACCTAATGGAGAAATAGAGTTCGGATTTCTCAAAAGGGTCATGGACCAGGAAAACTTAAAATTCAAAAGCAAAAGATACTGGCTTATGCAAAATATTAAGGTGGTTCTCTGGAATCCCAAATACGGAAGATTTAAGGCAGGTATAGAGGCCCGTGAACTTAAAAGGGGAAGTGTATAGATAAAGGAAGAAAATTAATTATACTGTGTATATGGAATTCACTATACAAATTAAAAGAGGCTAAGTAACAAAATATTTTTCTACATCTGTAATTAGTGTTTAGGATAACTTCTTTGAGGTAGAATTTGTAGGTTAAAGAACAAACTTTTAACATTTTTTGATAGGGGCCACCTGGGTGGCTCAGTTAAGTTTGGACTCTTGAGTTTGTACCAAATTGGACCCCATGTCTGCCCTGGGTCAGGCCTCATGCTGAGCAGAGCCTGCTTGGGATTCTCTCTCTCACTTTTCTTTCCCCCTCTACTGCTCATGTGCTCGTTCTTGCTCTCTCTCTGTCTCAAAATAAATAAGCTTAAAAAAAGATAATTTTTTTTTTGAGAGAGAGAGCAAAGCAGGGGAGGATCATAGAGAGTGGGGTGCAGCAGATCCAAAGTGGGCTCTGTGCTGGCAGCAGACAGCCTGATGCGGGGCTCCAACTCAAGAAGTCCGAGATCATGACTTGAGCCAGTCAGTCACTTACTTAACAAACTGAGCCACCCAGGTGCCCCAGAAATAAAGGTTTTTGATAGGCATTACCTAATTATCTTTAGAAAGATTTGTTAATTTATGGACTTTGAAAGGTCCATCTTCCCACACACTAAGGTGATAGACATTTCTATAAACTTGTTTATTGACATTAATTTTCAAATGATATAAGAAGCGATTTTTTAAAAAAATGTATGAAAAATACAGAAAGGAGAACATCTGAAAGAGATTATATAAAATGGAGATTTAATACATGTAGGATAGAGATCACAGGAAAATTATTAAGTATAAGGGAGGACAATAGTAGATGCTTGAATAACTAGCCTGTATATTAAATGGTTACCATTCTAGTTAGGTACTTTACATGAGTTGTTATTTAATCCGTGCCACACCCTAGGTTTCGTGGAAATCTGAGACTTAGAGACGCAGTTTGTCCTGAGTCAAACAGCTGGCAAGTGAGAAAGATCTGTCTCATGGGAAACTCTTCTCTACTGCCTTTTTTATGGCATGAAGATTATGCTTTTTTCAGCCTGACTGCTTACTGCTTACTTAAATTAGCTTACTTTTCTTTGCCTAGAAGAGCTTTATGTCCTTTTTATTCCATGTATACATGTTTTTAGGACAGAAGGCTCCATCTGTGGGAATCATAGGGGGAGATGTATTTTAGATTAATACTAGGAAGAATTTTCTAGAAATGGGAACTATGAAAGTCTAGTCTAATGAATTAATGAGATTTGAATTAGTGATACTTCTGTCTCTAGATATTTTTCTCATAGAAAGAATCCTATATTTAGTGGGAGATTGTATAGTGTGACTTTTAAGGTCCCTTTCAATTCTAAAATATTATTTTTTTAAGTTTATTTAATCTCTACACCCATCATGGGGCTTGAACTCATGACCCTGAGATCAAGAGTCACACACACACTCCTCCAACTGAGCCAGCCAGGTGCCCCAATTCTAAAATATTATGATTTTACGAGTCTACATGTTTAAATGAAGATATTTGGAAAATGTGATTATGAGAACAACTTGTCTGTTCTGGGAACTGTTGTTCATGAACAGCTTTTTAGAAACTCAATACTGATCTTGTAAGTGTATAGAAGATTGGTGGAAAGTACAGTACTCACGGGCAGGGACGTGGAATTTTTCTGTGTGTTCAGGATTAAGAAATAATGTATAACAGAAAATGTTTTTTTATTGAGAATTTTCCAGGAATGTGCCTCCATCACCCCCATTTCCTACTGATCTTTTTTTTTCTTTTGTTATTGTAATTACAGCTGAAGGAGAATTTAAGGACCATGGAGCGGAAACATCAGGAGACTCTTAGAAGACTGGAGGGCAGGTTTTTTGAAGAAAAGGTACAACACTTTAGACTTAAGAAATATTTTGTTTTTAAAAAGAAGAAATATTTTGTTTACTAAAACAATATATCTATATGCATTCTGAGACATGTCAACCTTTCTTTTGGCATCTTATTAGAGGATTGTTTATCAAATCACAGCAGATTTTTAAAAATAGGGAAAACGAAACCTGTTCTAGATATCTCAGTGTCTAGTCTTCTTTTCCCCCTCACAGTTAGAGAGTCTTGAAATCCTAAAGAGGGATTGTTATCTTACTAAGGGTTCAGGACACAGCCCCTTCAGCTTGGTGTTCCCCTAGTGGAAGGAAGGTTGCATGTGGCACATTACAAAGGGGGATGGGATGGGAGAGGTCACTCTGGTACACGTGAAGCTCTTTCCTTAGTCAAGCCAAGCTAAGCTAAGGGTGCTAATGAAAGGGGGCTCAAAAATGTTCCTTAGCACATCACAAACTTCCGCATTACTCTGTGCCTCTCACATTAATTCTCCAAATTGAGGGAAGTGCGCTGGAACACTTCTCTTCTTCATAAGCTTTTCAGAGGACCCATGGTTTTTCTTTAAGTCTTCTAAATTTTCCTTTAACTTTTCATTCTTAGGGAAGAATTGAACAGATTTCTTTTAGAAACTGGTAGGGATGTAGGAAGTTGAGGGTGGGGTAAAAATGTACTCATATCAGGTTTAGATTAAAAAAAAAAAAAAAGCTTTAAAAAGTGGCTCTAGGGGAGCCTCCTAGCTCAGAGCTCTCCTAGCTCAGAGCCTGGAGCCTGCTTCAGATTCTGTGCCTGCCTCTCTCTCTGACCCTCCCCTGCTCATGCTGTCTCTTTCTTTCTCTCAGAAATAAATAAAACATTAAAAAAAAAAAGTGGCTCTAGATTTCCAGTTTATGTATTAAATAACCTAGGAATGGGGCAGGAACAGCATCTTGATGCTTTCCTTCTGATGTATTTCCTGGCACTGTAGGAATGAAAGTCCTCAGGAATGGGCTGCTCTCAAGTGCCCTTTTTCCTCTCACTCACCCCTACACTTGTTCTCTCCTCTGCTAAGCATAGCAGCTCTACACACACAGAGTGCTTTGTCAGTTTACAGAATACCTGACTGACCGTGCTTATATAAACAGGATTTTTACGTCTGGAAGTAGGTGGCTGCTGGCCTTTCCTTCATAGTTGCAAGATGGTTAATGCAGTTCTAAGATTCGTCTGTGTTTAAGGGAGGAAGAATGATGTCTCCAGCTGTATGTCCCTTTTTTAAAATCTGGAAACCATAAAAGCTCTCCCAGAAGCTCTTAGCAGATTTCTTCCTACATCTATCTCATTGGCCAGAACCATGTTATATTGGATCCTGGGAAAGTGAGTGTGTTTTTTTCTAGACACTAGTGGAAGCTGAGAAGGAAAAGGGAGGATGGGAATGAATGTTGGGAAGGCCAGCCACAGCAGTAGCTGTTTCACCATATTAGGTGTAAACTTCATGGTTGGGTACAAACTCCAGTGCTGGTTTGAACCCCAGTGCTGCTGGTTTATGGCAAATGGCTTTCCAGTAAGCCCTGTTTATTCATCTCTTACTGTAGTATGCTCCACCTGGACATCCCTCAAGTTATTGGTGCTTTGTTTCCCTATTTTATCCTTTCTGTTCCTTGAACCACCAAGCCCTTTCCCAATGACATATTTTTGTACTTGGGGTTCCTTTCTAGAATGTTCTCCCTCCAGCTCTGGCTCTTCTCATTCTTCAGAGCTCAAGTGTCATTTTCTCAGAAATTGATTCCTTAAACCCCAGTCTAACATAATCTCCCCCCAGTTACTATCTTTCTCATTACTCTGTTTATTACATTCACAGCATTCATCACAGTCTGTTAATTCTCTTATTTGTTTGCTTGTTAGGGAGGTTGTATAGCATCACATTGCCTGTGATGGATAGGAATCTCCGCTCTGCTCCTTACTCATTATCTGACTTTGGGCAAGTTACTAACCTCTCTCGAGACTTGTTTCCTCAGTCCTTGTTCTTGGTGATAATAATGTCTAATTTTTAGGGTCATTGTGAGAGGTAAATAATACATGTAAAGCTCTTAGAACCATGCCTGGCACATGGTAAATGATCAATGCACTTTAATTATTACTATTGTTTGGATCTCACCTAGAATACAAGGTCCAACAGAACAGGGACTTTATCTGTTTTTTTCACCACAGAATCTCCAGCATCTAAAAAATCTGGTACTGAGGCATGTGGGTGGCTCAGTTGGTTGGGCATCTGACTTTGGCTCAGGTCATGATCTCACGGTTCGTGGGTTTGAGCCCTGCATCAGGCTCTGTGCTGACAGCTAGCTCAGAGCCCGGAGCCTGCTTCAGATTCTGTATCTCCCTCTCTCTCTGACCCTCCCCTGCTGTCTCTGTCTCTCAGAAATAAATAAAACATTGAAAAATTAAAAATAAATAATGTGGTACAATATCAATACTGAATAGGGGTTTGTTGGATTAATTAATGACTCTTACCACATTGTATTTAGCAGAAATTTATCCAAGATCCAATTTCCAATACTGATGTGGATTTTTTTTTCTATTTATATGTCATGTTGCTTTTTTTTTTTTTTAATGTTTTTATTTATTTCTAGGAGAGAGAGAGAGACAGCGTGAGCAGGGGAGGGTCAGGGAGAGAGGGAGTCACAGACTGAAACAGGCTCCAGGCTCTGAGCTGGCAGTCAGCACAGAGCCCGACGCGGGGCTCGAACCCACGAACCGCGAGATCATGACCTAAGCGAAAGTCGGACGCTTAACCGACTAAGCCACCCAGGCGCCCCTTCATGTTGCTTCTTTAATGGGGAGAACAGAAGGTACCCTGAGGTTCCTGTGTTAACACTACTCTCTTTGCTAGCTATTCCACCAGCACTTGGAGTTCTTCACACTAAGTCATGTGGACGGGAGTATTTTGTTTGACATTATAAAATAAATACTTCACTTTTTGATGTCTAAATTTGTTAGAAATATAACTCTATTAAGAGAGCCTAGGGGTACTTGGGTGGCTCAGTTGGTTAAGCATCTAACTCTTGATTTTGGCTCTGGTCATGACCTCACATTTGAGCCCCATGTTGGGCTCTGCCCTGACAGCGTGAGGCCTGTCCTTTCTGTCTCTTGCCTACTGCCCTCCAAAATAAATAAATAAACTTAAAAAAAAAAGCCTGTTTTCTTTTTTAGCATCGACTAGAACAAGAAGCTGAAAAGAAGATAATAATGCTGGCAGAGAGAGCTCACCATGAAGCTATTGCGTAAGAGATTGCTGCCTCTTTTTTTTCTCATAGCCTCTCTTATCTCTTTGCTAGTCTATTTTGTTCTCATCGTATTGTCTTCCTCCTTCTTTCCTGGTTTGCTTTCTTAAAATTTTCTTGTTTACTTTCCCTTATTATCTCTTTCTCTTTGTGTCCCTGCCACTTTTCCATCTACCCTTTCTGTAACAAGGTAGTATGGAGGAAATAACCCTGGCTTTGAAGTTAGACGTTGGTTCTCAGCATGTATACTAACATGGCTGTTGGAAAATTTCCTAACGGAATTAAATTTCTTCATCTAAAAATGGGGTTAATCATAGCAACTATATAGAATTGTTATGAGGAATGTTAGTGAACGTAGCACTTAATTGTGTTGTGTTAATAAATAAATTTCCAAGTCTCAGTGGTTTCGTTCTTGCTCACTTAATAATCCAGTATGAATCAGATAGCTCTACTTGAGTGGTGATTCAGGAACTGGGGCTGCTTCTATCTTGGATTTCTTCAATGTAATCATATGGACAGGAAAGAGTATGGGAAACTCCTATCTGCTTTTAACTGCCTTGGGCTGGAAGTAACACATAACTTTTCACTTTCCATTGGTAAAAACTTAGCCACAGAGCCCGGAGTACCTAACTTTTGAGTACCTACCATAAACTAAATAAGTGGTGGTCATTATTTTTAATGTTGGGTGATAAGGCAGTCATTGTTCTAGTTTGGTAATATCTAAAACTTATGCTTGTGTTTTGGGATCATATATCTATCTATTTCAGGCAATTGAACAATGCTGGAAGATCTGTTTTTAAAGAGAATGTTTATCTCCAGAAAGCTCTTGCACACCACCTGAAGGAAGCTGATGCTCTACAAAAAAAATCCCAGAAGTTGCAAGAGACTCAAACTTTGCTTTTACACCAGAAGGTTCCCACTCCATTTGGACTTTCTGTTTGTTATTTGTTTGTTTATTTGTTTAAGGATTGGGTTGGTAAATATGAAGAATTGAGTATAATAATGATAACTTAGGACATTGGACCATTTTTCTTCTGTCTGGATGGTGTACCTTTCTTATTTGAAAGGATTAATTATGAGAATGACATAAGAAGTATTTGACTTGGGATGCCTCAGTAGCTCAGTCAGTTGAGCGTCAGACTCCTGATTTCAGCTCAGGTCATAATCTCACAGTTTGTGGGTTCAAGCCCCCAGGCTGTGTGCTGATAGCATGGAGGCTGTTTGGGATTCTCTGTGTCCCTCTCTCTCTCTGCCCCTCCCTGAGCAGGTGCTCTCTCTCTCTCTCTTTCTCTCTCTCTCAAAAATAAACAAACAAACAAACAAGCATAAAAAAAGAAGTATTAGACTTGGCTTTATAAAGAATATATCAGAAACATAAATATAAATCCTACACTCTACTACCTTAGAATACTCATTTTACTCGGTTTATAGTTGGTCCCCAATCACTTACAAATAGGTTCAGCTATAAAAGCCCTGACAACAATGACTTTGCTATGTAAGGGCTTATTCTCTCCCCTAAATGGGATCTGGAGGTTAGCAACCCAGAGCTGGAATGGTAGGGCCAGAGTCAACAGAGACTCCCGTTTCCTTAACTCTGCTGTGCAACGTATGGCTTATATCCCCAAAGTCACTTCATGGCCCAAAGCAGCTGCTAGATCTCTTACATTACTCAGAAAGCAGGAAGAAAGAAGGACAAGGAGGAAAAAAGTATGCCTCTCCCTTTCGAGGTCTTCCTGGAAGTCCAGCACACACTCCTACTTCTTACATTTCATTGACCAGAACTTAGTTACATAGCTTGGCTGAACTGCGGGGGAGACTGGGAATTTTCAATTGGGCTTCTTACCTTCCTGAAAATAATTGGAGTTTTATTACTAAGGAGGAAAGGGAAAATGGAAAAGGGATAGGCCACTAGCCTATAGGCTAGAATAGGCAACATTTTCCAGTATATAGTTGTTAAATTAATGTCTTAATATATAATCTTATTGATTTTGAAACTACCCGTTTCAATAATATAAAACATTTAAACTACTGGAATTTTAGAAGAAGGAAAGTTTCTTAATTAGCAAAATTAGTGGCCTCCACAAGTCCAGAGAAGAACCCTGAGATATTTTTTCTCTCGGTACACAAAATAGCAAATATCATCATCTCAACCTGGTATCAAATGTAGTCTCATGAAGTAATGGAAATTAATGAGGAACTTTTAAGTTTTGAAATTGATTAAAGAAAATCTCTCCCCTCTCTCATCTTTGTTTTTAGGAAATCAACGATCTGTTGGTTAAGGAAAAGATAATGCAGCTTACCCAGCAGAGGTTACAAATCCAAACTCTTCAGAAGAAGGTGGTAAGCTTGGAGACTGCCCTGAGTTGTATGACCAGAGAGTTTGAGGCTGAAGTTTTAAAACTGCAGCAACAGGCAATGATAGAGAACCAAGCAGGTCAGGTTGAAATTGACAAGCTGCAACAAGTTCTCCAGATGAAGGACAGGGAAATGAATCGAGTGAAGAAGCTGGCGAAGAACATACTGGATGAGAGAACAGAAGTGGAAAGGTTCTTTTTAGATGCTCTACACCAAGTGAAGCAACAGATCCTATTTGGCAGGAAGTGTTACAAACAGTTAGCACAAGCTGCTTTCAACGTTAAAATGAGAGCAGCATGTGCAGGAAGGATAGAATATCCCCAAATCCGAACGTTCGATGGCAAAGAGCACAGCACCAATAGCGTGGCTCAAGAATTTACGGAGGCTGAGAAATGGTACTAATTAAGGCTTTCATATTTTATCCTTTGGGTAGCTATTTTTGTGCCCTTTACAGAAATAAGATCTCTGAGAAGTTCAGTTAGGTAATATCTAAGTATTGAAGAGATGACTCACTAAGTTGCCTGAAGAGGACTGTCTTAACTGTCTTTACAACCCCTGTGCTTACTTAGCACAGTGTGTGGGGCTTAGTCGGTATTCTTAGTAGATTTCCTTTGTTCGTGGTGGACACTTGTTAAAGAGACTAGATCATTTGTTCCATAGAATGTCATTGTAGTATCTTTTAACATGTTGCTTTATTTTCTTTTCTGTAAATTCATTATAAAGGTGTGATCAGATTCAGGTTAAACATTTTTGATAAGCATACTTTCACAAATATTTTGTAACATTCCTTTTACTGAGATGAACTTCATAGATAATAACATCTCACTAAACATATAACTTAAGAAATCAATATAACAGTGCTTGTAATAATTTTCTGTTCTGTGGGTTGGAGGACATCCAAGAGTGGGACCCCATCATTGTATTAGCCAAAAGTCCTTCCAAGTTTCCAAAACACATTCTAGAGATCCACTGCCACCATAATGAATGTAGCAGGATGCTTGAGATAGTCGCAGCCTTTATACAATGAATGTTTCCTGTTAGCATTTTTGTCTGTCAGTGCACTCTTACTCCTATGAACCATAAATTATAGGGCATTTTAAAGATTATTCTGGGGGCGCCTGGGTGGCTTAGTCGGTTAAGCGTCCGACTTTGGCTTAGGTCATGATCTCGCGGTTTGTGGGTTCGAGCCCCGCGTCGGGCTCTGTGCTGACTGCCAGCTCAGAGCCTGGAGCCTGTTTCAGTCTGTGACTCCTTCTCTCTCTGACCCTCCCCTGCTCACACTGTCTCTCTCTCTCTCTCTCCTAGAAATAAATAAAAATATTAAAAAAAAATTCTTTAAAGATTATTCTGAAAAAAAAGTTTTATATCCAGTGCAGTTAGGTTCTTCAAAGGCCTTAGCTTGAGAAACTTAAAAGGACTCCCTACTACTATGTATACTGAACACCTTATAAACAGCGCTTCCAAATGTGTTTTCTGATTTATCTTTTTTTAAAATTTTTTAAATGTTTTATTTATTTCTAGGAGCAAGAGAGAGAGACAGCATGAGCGGGGGAGGGTCAGAGAGAGAGGGAGTCACAGACTCCGAAACAGTCTCCAGGCTCTGAGCTGGCAGTCAGCACAGAGCCCGACACGGGGCTTGAACCCACGAACCGCGAGATCATGACCTAAGCGAAAGTTGGATGCTTAACCGACTAAGCCACCCAGGCGCCCCTGATTTATTTTTAATGGACTAATTAGTAGTTTCTTTTAAATTATATATCTGTTGGGAAGGTTGGACATGGTCAGTGGCTTCTGAAAGATAAGAGTGTTCTTCAAAAATGCCCATACTGTAATTTTTTTTACCCTTTTGCCATATTTATTTCTACTGCCAAGAGTGTCACTGTAATTTCCTCTTTATAAAAAAAATTTTATTTGAGAGAGAGAGAGAGAGAGCAAGCGAGTAGGGGAGAGGAGCAGATGGAGAGAGAGAATCTTAAGCAAGCTCCATGCTTAGCACAGAGCCTGATGTGGGGCTTGATCACACAACCCTGGGATCATGACCTGAGCTGAAATCCAGAGCTGGATGCTCAACCAACTGAGTCACCCAGGTGCCACATCCTCTTTTTTATTGAATACATCAAGCAAGTTGAGTCCCTAGCATACATAAGGCAGTTTCTTTTACATTTTTTGTCTACAAAGTGATATTTCAGAGGGAGGTATATAAAATGATTCTCCATAGTTATTGAAGAAACTGGACTCTTCTTCTTCTGCCCTCTGTGGGACACTTTTGCTACTGAACAACTTCTCACCTTAACCTTAGTGTTCTATCACCTGGACCAGCAGGGCAGAAATGGTGATTAAAATATTAGATCATCTGCTTAAGAGATGGACAATTGAAGAGAAGGACAATAGAAGTCTATGGTGATCATAAAGCAAAACCTAAAGTTTTAAGGAAAACTAACCCAATTGATGTATATGCAAAAACATTTCTTACATTGTGCAACATCAGTACTCTCTACAGTGTTGGCCAGCTTTCATAATTAGTAAATAGACTACAGATCCTCTGGGAAAGTTATAGCATAGCTAAAGACCTGCCTGGAAAGCTTAGCTGCCGTTTTATTTGGAGGTAGGAAAATAGACTAGATAAGTTACGTGTTATTTTCTAAATGTACCTCTTGTCACTCCGTTTTCATAGCAAAATATCTTATACAAAAAGAAATGTTAAAAGGAATTGATCAATAATCTCACCTCGTAAACAACCAGTTTGTGTTGTATTGTTCCTTTTCTCTTTGTATGTGAATGCATGTTATATTACATCTTTCTATTTTGCGTATTTGCTTAATGTTTGAGCACACATTTTTTTGGTTGTAGTTTTTCTTATTTTTATCTTAATGACTACATAGCATTTCAGAATGGTTAGCATATTGATATCCTCTACAACTCTGTGATTTTGTAATGGACACAGTTTGCTTTGTAGTCATTACATTTGGAAACCTCATAATAGTTATGGTTTGGAAATTTTCTTTTCTCATATTTATATAGGTTAAAAAAAGAGAGATGCTTACTTTGGCCATATTTTTCCTTTTCCTTTTTTCTTTTGAAATTCTTCAGGATGGATATTCAGGGAAATGTGGATATTGGAGATTTGACCTGGGAGCAAAAGGAGAAAGTCTTGAGATTGCTCTTTGCAAAAATGAATGGTGTTGTTTCCAGGTAACTCCCTATTTCTGCAGTGAAATACCAAGGTGTTATCAAACCTAGAAACCATATAGGAAGAATGAACAACTTCTCACTTAAAATTAAAGGAATGGGAAAGGATCAGAAAATGTAAAAGGGTCGTGCTGTTTGGCACATGTCACTCCCAGAGATGAAGGATGGGAGATGAATGAATGAGCACGAAAATGAGAGATGAATTAGTATTAAAGGGGGGAGAAAAGAGACTAATCTTAGATGTTTAAGGTAATACTTGCTAAGAAGGTACAGCATTGTTCAGCTGAATGAGTGGTCAGTGAAGAGAAGCATAACAATTACGAAGATTTTATTGGTAAAGATTTTATTGGTTTGCAAAGATAAGTAAGTGATTTTTACGCTGTTTATTAATTTAGAGACTCTCCAAATACCAAGAAAAAGAGCTAGAAAGGAAAACAGAAATCCACAGATACTCCAAATCATTATTTTTAATGATTCGTTTCACTCTCTTTCTTCACTCTACTTTATCAGGGACTATACCCCTGGTACTGAACTATAGTGTGGCTAAAATAAATCAACCTCTTATTAATTGCTTGTTGCATGCTTGTTACTATGTTAGGCACTATGGGCATTCGCAGGAATTAAGAGACGTTGCCTTTGATATTACAGTTTCTAATCTAGTTGCCCAAAAAAAAGCAAACATAGCAAAGAAAAGTCAGGTGGCACAATAGAGTATCATTGGAGTTCAGACAGTATGTCAGTAGGGAAGACTTCAGTGAAGAAGACTAAAACAGTGTGAGTCTGCAGGGTGCCTTGTAAGAGAGTGGAATTGTAGAGTGGGAAGGGTACATCAGGCAAGGGGCTTAGTAGACAGCATAAGCAGAAGCCCAGAAGTAGTAAGAGAGGTGGGGTATTTGGGGAACATTGAGGAAAACTTCATGGCTTCAGGAAAATTGGTGGTACTGGGAGTATTTAATAATTAAAAATAAGGTCAGGGCACCTGGGTGGCTCAGTCAGTTAAGTGTCCAATTTTAGCTCAGGTCAGGATCTCGCAGTTCATGAATTTGAGCCCCATGTCAGGCTCCCTGCTGACAGTGCAGAGCCTAGACCCTGCTTTGGATTCTGTGTCTCCCTCTCTTTCTCCCCCTTCCCTGCTCGTGCTCTATCTCTCTCTGTCTCAAAAATAAACATTAAAAAAAAAAAATTAAAGGGGCTCCTGGGTGGCTCAGTCGGTTAAGCATCTGACTTTGGCTCAGGTCATGATCTCGCAGTTTGTAGGTTCAAGCCCCGCATCAGGCTCTGTGCTGACAGCTCTTTCTGTCTTTCTCTCTCTCAAAAATAAATAAATGTTAAAAAATGTATTAAAGGGGCACATAGGTGGCCCAGTAAGTTAAGTGTCTGACTTCGGCCCAGGTCATGGATCTCATGGCTTGTGAATTTAAGGCCTGCATTGGGCTCTGTGCTGACAGCTCGGAGCCTGGAGCCTGCTTTGGATTCTGTGTCTCCCTCTCTGCCCCTCCCCTACTCATGCACGCCTTCTCTCTCTCTCTCTCTCTAATATAAATAAACATTAAAAAAGAAATTCAAAAAAAGAAGCTTGGCTCTATAGATTAAATTATAATGAGTCTCAAAAGCCATGCTGAGAAAACTAATCGTATGTCACTGTTCTAAAATAGTATAACATACTTTCCTTTTCTGCCTTGAAGGAATACAAGAGCAATAAGTCCTACTCTCATACTGTTTCACTGAAAGTGTTCATAAGCCACTGTTTCCAGAGCTGACCTTAACATAATGCAGTGACACATACACATAGGATGGACTGCAAGACAAAAGTAGAGTTGGGAACCAGCAGAAGCTGCCACTGTGCTACTCTAGTTGTATGGCGGGGGGGAGGGGTGTATGGGCAGGAGTAGAAAAGGGGAGAAACTGAGGCACTTAGGAAAGAGAGACAGGACTTAGTGATAAAAGGCAAAAGGAATAAAACAAAGCGTAAATGTTTAAGGTGTTTAGCTTAGAAATACACGACTGGTAGTATGAAAGGCAAATGAAAAACCTGGAAAGCCAATGTGAAGGAAATGTTTAAATTTTATTTAATCCATCCATTAATTCATGTAGCGTATACATATGGAATGCCTACTATTTATTGAGGATTGAGCAAATAAAGACATCATTCCTAATCTCAGGGAGTTCATGGTCTATGTGGGAAGAAAAACATTATTCAAATTGTCACACAAATATTAAAGGACAGCTATGAGATTGGCCCAAAGAAGTGGCATATAGTTGTAAGAGAGCCTAAATTAAGGGAATCTGACCCAACTGAGGTCAGGAAAGTTTCTAAGGAAATAAAAGCTTGAGCTGACCTCTAAAACGTATATAAGGAACAGAGGGTAGAGAAAAAAACATTCTGGGCAGAGAAAGAGGAAGAAGTGCCTACAGTGTCGAGTTGGAGATGATGGCAATACATTGAAATGAAAAACACCAAGGCATTTGTAAGTAGGGATTGGAGTACAGGTGTTTAGGGAAGGAGATTTGAGCATGTTTAGTGAAAATCAGTAGTTGAGTATAGGAGGGTGGATGAAGGTAGAAGAGTAAAGGGCCGAGGCTAGAAATAACCACAGCAATGAACAGGAGGACAAGAGGAAAGCCAAATGAGAAGAGTTGAAAGAATTTTAGGCTAAATGGAAGATGGAGAACTTTGAAATGGTCTTTTGTCTCTGGAAGCCTTCCAAAGAGTCTTATTTTTTTGTTTTCTTTTCATTTAGAGGTGGAGGTAGAATCCAGACTATAGGTACAGAATGTCTGTCTCATTGTGAGTTGGCTTTTCTGTACTCCAAGAAACAACCTGAATTCTAGGTCTCAAGTTCCATACTATGTTGTTTTCAATACTGGAGAAACAAAGAAATTTGAGTGAAATCTTTTTCACCAAATCAATGAACTTAAATCTAGCTGCAATGGAATGATGTCCAAGCCTGTTAGAATCTCATGTCAGAGCTGGTTGAAGGGAAAAGATGGGAATAGAATAGTGAAATGTGTGGTGAAGATGAGATTAAATGAGAAAGCTCAAACCAGACTGGGGAAAGATTAGATGATAAATTGTCTACCAAGGCAAGGAGAGCAGTTAGGAAGTTCATAGGAGTTCAGTTGATTGTATGATTGTGAATCTAACAATATAATCTTGTGATTGAACAAAGTCAAGTAGTATAACCAATCAATTGCACTCTCTAGTGCATTAGCAACCACTCTGGCTATAACTCAGGTACTAGTATCAAGAAGTGCATTTTTAAAAATGTTTATTTTGAGAGAGAGTGAGACAGTACGTGTGTCAGCACATGAATGCAGGAGAGGGGCAGAGAGGAGGGAGGGAGAGAATCCTGAGTAATCTTCACATTCAGCGTGGAGCCCAATGTGGGGCTCAATCTCATGACCATGAGATCACAACCTGAGCTGATATCAAGAGCTGGATGCTTAACCAACTGACCCACCCCCAAATACATTTTTCTCATGCATTGTTATTAGACTATATAATACAGTCATATTTTGAATGGGTTTATTCTGCTTTCATATGTACCTAATTGAGGACAAGTTTTAGGAGTGGAATATGTGTCTATACCTGCTGGCAAATCAACCTACTATGCTTTTTTTTTTTTAAGATTTTATTTTTATGTAATCTCTATACCCACCGTGGGGCTCAAACTTACAACCCTGAGATCAAGAATTACATGCTCTACCAGTTGAACCAGACAGTCACCCCCCTACTGTCCTTTTTATAATCCTATTAAGTTCACTTTCCATTAGAATTGTCAATCAGTGATATGATTATTTCCTGTTCTTAAACCAAACTTTCCAAAGTATGAGGAGAAATTTTCATATTGGATCCATTTGGTAAGTTTTCTAAGTTCTGAGCTTCTTTTTGTGGTAAGGGAATTTTGCTGGCCATGTTTTTGGTTAGTAATCTGCTTCAATTTTTTTTTTTTATAGTTTTTTTTTTTATTTTTGAGACAGAGAGAGACAGAGCATGAGTGGGGGAGGGGCAGAGAGAGAGGCAGACACAAAATCTGAAATAGGCTCCACGCTCTGAGCTATCAGCACAGAGCCCGATGCAGGGCTTGAACCCATGACCATGAGATCATGACCTGAGCCAAAGTCGGACGCCTAACTGACTGAGCCACCCAGGCACTCCTTGTTCAGTCTTAATCATCACCATTAATAGCTGTTGGAGGAATATCATCATCATGATTATCAGTTAAGCACTGACTCTTGATCTTGGTATTGACTCAGGTCATGATTTCACAGTTGGTGGGATTAAGCCCTGAGTTGGCCTCTGCACTCTAAGCATGGAGCCTGTTTGGAATTCTCTCTCTCTCTTTCTGCCCCTCCCCTGTTCATGCACATGTGCGCATGCTCTCTTTCTCTCTCAAACTTAAGAAAAAAACAGTTGAAATATGGGACAAGAGGAGACACTGCCTCATTATTAACTTTTATCTACCACAGGAAATATAGCCAGAGCTCTGGGCCTTCAGTTCCAGAGTATGTTGTTGCCGATGATGGAGAAACAGAGGAATTTGGGTAAGAGCTGTCTTGACAAGGTAATGAATGTGAATCTGATCACAGTGGTTGTGGTGGACATTTTATATGTGCTGGAACTGAGTGGGAGTTATATGACAAGTCTATTGTTCTGAACCAAGTTCCATGTACATGTGGTTGCTGACAGGTCTGCCATTTTGTCATTATTGCAGGGATGATAGTAAGCTTCAAGATCAAACCTTCATCACTCAGCAAGTACCAATCTCAGACTCTCCTGGTGAAGTGATGATACCCAATATTCAGAAAGAATCATAAGAGTCGGACGTAGTAAGGAGTCTATAATCTAACCAAACAATACAGATAGTAACTGCTACCTTTCCCCCATGGAACTTCTTGCTAAGTCATAGATGCTTTTCTCTACTAGCCAAGAGCTCTCAGGGATCAGTGAAAAGAGTAATAGCACATGTATAATAGGTCTACGCTATGGCAGGCATATGAAACTTAATGTAAATGCACATTTGTGCTTCTTTTAGTAAATGTGGAAAACCTATAAATTGTCTTGTGAAGTATAAAGGCTAGCTAAAATATGTACTATATTTTATATAAGAATAAACACAATGACCACATAACTATTGGCTTTGAACAGAATTGGGAAGTCTGAATCCTACAAACTAGGGACAAAGGAATTATTTAGGAAGACATTATTAAAAAACAAAAAGCCAAGGGTGCCTGGGTGGCTCAGTTGGTTAAATGTCTGACTCTTGATTTTGGTTCAGGTCAAAATTCATGGTTCATGAGTTTGAGCCCCTCATCTGGCTCTGTGCCAGCAGTGCAGAGCCTGGTTGGGATTCTCTGTCTCTCTCTCTCTGCTCCTCCTCACTTGCACTCTCTCTCAAAAATAAATAAACATTTAAAAACAAAACAAAAAAGCCAGATTTTCTTTTTAAGAGCTTTTTATTTATAATTTGTTATTCATAATCGATTAGTACAACACAGGATCTGAGAAATTTCAAATGAGGCCACACAGAATTTTTAAGTGCTACTAGCATGAATATAACTGAATACTTTTTTCCATATAAGAAACAAGAAACTCTTCTAAGTAGCAAGTAGCTACACAAATGAGTTGATTCCAATTAGGAGCAACACAATTCTGATGAGTCAGTATTTTTAAAGAAGTGATTTCCTTTAAATATAAGGAAAACAGGAATCTCTGGGATTATATTTAATTCCACTTGGAATTCAGACAATATGAGCTTTCATTCAACCCGGCCTGTAGTTGTTGGATTGGATTAAGTAATACTATTAGTTGCCAGCTGTGATAAGTAGAAATAAAACAAAAGGCATTCTATCATCAAATTACAAATTTTTATTGCCTCATGTTTAGGAAGACAAATCTAAAACAAAAAAAACCCCAAAACCCCCAAAACAAATAAACCCATTAGGGTCATACATGTATTTTATTAAAGTTCCAGTCACCTTAAGTGATTGAAGATTCTGACACTCTATCCAGCAGTGGTAGTATTAAAATGCACAGAGTGCACAAATATTTTCAGTTTTCATATCCTTAATTCACTGAATCACTGCCATGGAGCAGATTAGCATTATCCAAGTGAGTAATGAGGGAGCAGGAAAATAAATGACCTATGGCATCTGGCTGAGGACCAAAGATTATTCTATCAGAGCCAGCAACCTTCTCCTAGTTCACTGGGTAAAAACTATATCCCAAAAGGCTTGATTCAGTTGGGAATTTATTTTTTTAGCTCATCAGTTTCTGGTCTGACATAAGTTTAGCTATATCAAAAGAAAAGGCATAAAGATACTTGAATTAATGGTCACAGAAGAATCTGTCAAACCATTTCTTTTCTACTATTTCATGTCATGAAGAGCCTTGACATTTCTTAGGCACCAAAGAATTACTCTACATTAAGGGTTCTTTCATTAAAAATTACCACTAATGAGAAGTGCAAGCAAGAAGAAAGAACAACACAAAAAATTCGGCAAGTAATACCTGGTTGCACTTACTTAAGGCAAGAGTCTTGCAAGCATTCATGGCTGGAATACCCCCTTGATTTCTGGCCCTAAAAAGCTTTTGAAATAGTTTTCTTAAAAAACTCCATTTGGATCTGAATTAATGATTGAAACATTAATGATTGTTGAAACCAAACATGAAATTTAACACTTGGCACACAAAACAAAAAGTTGATTTATCTAGCACATACTGAGGTATCCTTGAGAAGTGACTTTAAGAAGCAGGAGCCGTAACAATCATAGAATTAGTGGTCATGAGTCACTAGGACAAAGTGGCATTTAGCAGAAAAAAAAGCAGTTGTCACAATGGTGGGAAAAGTAGAAACGGATTATGTTCTTTATAGTGTGAGATAAATGACAGGCTCAGGAAACCTGGGCAGAGAGACAGCTGCCATTTATGTAGGGCTGTGTTTGAGGATCAATCAAAGGGTGAATTAATTTCTGTCCTATTTCCCCATCCAAGAAGTCCTCTTCCAGTTATTGGAAGATCTTCTTTACATACACTAATCTTCCATTCTTCAAGTCATCAGAAAAGGGGAGACCTTTTAGTAAATAGCCTAAGCTCTCATTCCATATAAGCATTTCAGAGTTCTAACAGTTACCTCAAAAACCAAAGTAAGGAACAAGTCAAAATCTGGCGTAAGAGTAACATTAGGAATCTCCCCAGAACAACTTTGCAGGGGCCAACAGTCTTGAGAAAGATTTTAGTTACCAGGTATTCCAGTCCTAGGGATCTGATACGAGCAAAGTTGGCAAATGAAGTTGGTCAAGAACAGAGGGAGATTACTCAGGGTGGACTGAATCTGGAACAAACTTGTTTCTAACGGCCCATGGTAGGCATGACTACGGCAGGTGAGGAAAGAGTAGCATCTTCTTCTTTCCACTGAGAAGTGATGGTCTTTAGCTGAGTGTAGAATTGGATGCCCTAAAGAGAACAAAGGAAACATTTAAAAAGTTAGCATATATTCCTGGGGGTTTCATGATTTCTCTTTCAATCAGCTTTTGAAGGAGGTGCTGTAAAGTGTTACCCATGTTGCCACTTGAGTTGGTGCAACCAAAACCCAACACATTGTTCATGAGATAATTTATTTAAAACATGTAGCATAATACCTGGCATTGTAAATAGTCAAACCTTACCTATCGTTATGCTGAAACTAGTTAAGAGGATCTAAATGGAAAAATTGAACAGTGTAATCTGTTAAACTTGCAGTTCATTCTGTTCCTAGAGCTGAAGTCTTAGGACCTGGCTCAAATCCTGCCTCTCCTCCTTATTGACTGCCATGCAACCTTGGGCTTTATCTGTGACCTATGGCTCACCTCGCTGTGAGGGGAAAATGAGATGACTTTCAAACATCCTAGCAAAGTAACTGTTGTTCAATAACTGTTAGTTTTTCTCTCTTTTCTGTGAAGAAGAAAAAGGGATGAAGGGGTGGGAATACATATTAGGCCATTTCTGACAACTGTCAGTGATACTAAAGTAGTAAAATCAACAATATCTTACAAATCGAAAGTAAAATGTCTGCTTTACACACACTCACTTCTAAATCACCTATAATGTGAACAAAAAAATTCATATGTAAGGCTTTATATATAGTTTATAAGAATAGGCTTGAGCAAAAGAGAATAGACTATGCAGATCTAACAAAAAATACTAGCAAGCTAGAAAGATAATGTTAGAAAAAAACACAATAGCTTCTTTAAAATACTTTTCTAGAATTATTTGACAAAATCTGGGCCATGTTAATGCATATTTTATTTTTTTTTTAATTTATTTATTTATTTATTTATTTTTTTAAATTTATTTCTAGGAGAGAGAGAGACAGCGTGAGCAGGGGAGGGTCAGAGTGAGAGGGAGATACAGACTCTGAAATTGGCTCCAGGCTCTGAGCTGGCAGTCAGCACAGAGCCCGACGCGGGGCTCGAACCCACGAACCGCGAGATCATGACCTAAGGAAAGTCGGACGCTTAACCGACTAAGCCACCCAGGCGCCCCATGTTAATGCATATTTTAAAAGCTTTAGAGTTATTATATACTTTCAATATAAAATACAACTAAAGTTGACATTATGAGGATACTTTTTTGTCTTTTTTCCAGAAGAATACAAAGTAGCAATTTTTTGAGAGAGGGAGAACATGAAGGGGGCAGGGGAAGAGAAAGAATCTTTTTTTTTTTAATTAAACTTTTGTGGTTTTTTTTTAACTGTTATTTGTTTGTTTATTTATTTATGGGGGAGGGGCAGAGAGCAAGCGAGAGAGACAATCTTAAGCAGGCTCCATGGCCAGTGTAGAGTCTACTCTAGGCTTGACTTCATGACTCTGGGATCATGACCTGAGCCAAAATCAAAAGTCAGATGCTTAACTGACTGAGCCACCTACGAGCCCCAAAATAGAAATTTGATTACCTTAAAATTTAAGACTTCAAACTGTGTATGGGGTCAGTCTTTTCCTCTAAGAAACCTCACTTACCAGGATGACTTAACAGTAATTAAACCAAGACAGGGAGAAAAAAACAGTAGTTTTACTCTGCTTCCCTCAAAAGAAATTTTTGTTAATAGAATCAAAGTAATTAATTATGCAAAAGCTATGACTAATGCACAAACTAAATAATCTGCCTCCAAATAACCAAAATGTTTTCCTTTTTTTTTTTTAATGTCTATTTTTGAGAGAGAGAACATGAGCAAGCAAGCATGGGAGGGGCAGAGAGAGGGGGACAGAGGATCAGAAGTGAGCTCTGTGCTGACACACCAGTGAGCCTGATGTGGGGCTCGACCTCATGAACATTGAGATCATGACCTGAGCCAAAGTCAGAAGCTCAACCGACTGAGCCACTCAGGTGTCCCCCCAATATGTTTTCTTAAGCAGCTGGCCACATTGTTATATTCTACTATGCAGTGTTACTGTTAATTTTTTTTTTAATTAAACTATGAAAGAGAGTCCTGTATAAAAAACATGAAGTTTATTACCAAAGGTATCAAAATGGCTGTGTCTCTGTGGAGTTACAAAGAACTTCCACTAGCCCATTTGTTCAACACGTCTGGGCACTTGCTCTGTGCCAGGTACTGCAGTTACTGAATAATCACAATGTGATGTATTCTTATCTTGGCTTACACAGCCCTACAGGGTTTCCCCTACCTCTCTAACCTCATCTCTTACCACTCTCCTTCTCATTCACTCTCTGTGCCCCAGCCCATTTCTATTCTTTGAACCTGCCATGCTTCTTCTTGCCTTAGAACATATGTACCTGCCGAAGGATGTGGTAACAGTGGTGATTTAATCTTAAACTTATGAAATATAAGTACTATTGTTATTCTCATTTAAAAAAATTTTTTTAATGTTGTATTTATTTCTGAGAGAGAGAGAGAGACAGTGTGAGCAGGGGAGGGTCAGAGAGAGAGGGAGACACAGAATCCGAAACAGGCTCCAGGCTCTGAGCTAGCTGTCAGCACAGAGCCTGATGCGGGGCTCAAACCCACGAACCATGAGATCATGACCTGAGCCGAGGTCAGACGCTTAACCGACTGAGCCACCCAGGCACCCCTGTTATTCTTATTTTATAGATAAGAAACTTGAGACACGGGATATTCCCCAAAGTCATGCAGTTAATAACAGGCCAAGCTGGAATTTGCTCCAGGCCATTATGTGCCAAATCTGCTTTATTTTTCTTGTTCATAATGTATTTGCAGTGCCTAGAATAGTGTTTGGTACAAAGAAGGCGTTCAGTAAAATTTTTGTAAATGAAGGGGCGCCTGGGTGGCTCAGCCAATTAAGAACCGAACTTTGGCTCAGGTCATGAGTTTGCATTTTGTGAGTTCAAGTCCTGTGTCTGGCTCTGTGTTGACAGCTCAGAGCCTGGAGCCTGCCTCGGATTCTGTGTGTCTCTCTCTCTCTGCCCCTCTCCCCTTCTCATGCTCTTTCTCTCTCTCAACAATAGATAAACATAAAAATTAGTTTGCAAATGAATAACTTACAGGAGAAAAATGTGCAGTGGGAGCACATGGGGGCATTCCCAACCCAGCACTGAGGAAGGGGGTGGTGGTAGTGAGAGATAATTTTCTGGAGAAGTCCATGCTTTAAACTTAGACAAGACAGATGATTAAGATTTAAAGGAAAGAGGAGAGGTAGGAAGAAAGGATCTCAGGCAGAGAAAAGGACTTGGGCTTCCTCATGCTCTTTCCCCCAAACTTTGCCACCTTGAGTTAGTCAAGAAGCAACAGCTTTGGCAAAATTTTGTTAGATTTTAAATCTTTTCTAGGGAACATCCTGACAAGAATGGCTGAACAATTTATGACCCCACAGAAGCTAATGTCAGGGCCTTCCTTGCAGAATCCTTGTTCCTGAGTATATTCAAGAAAGTTTCTTAGAGGAAAAAAATGTTTTCTTAAAGTTACCTGTTTGCCATAGAAATTGGTGTCTCCCCTGAAGGAAGATCGAGAGCCGGTGAATGAGAACATTGGCAAAGGCACTGGAATAGGGACATTCACCCCCACCTAAAACAGAACAAATCCACGTAAATAAAAGGACTCAAACAAAGGAACTTTCCATTTAGAAGCACAAATGTTCGACATCAGACAGACCAATTTTAAATACTCCAATTTCTATCCTATTCCATCTTCCATTCCATGAACTGTGATTCCTGAGGAAGAAATGGAGCATTGTGGGAAATTAGAGGAGCAGCAACTGATCATTTAACATCTCCCTTAGATAGGGAACAGTACATGACTACAAAAATCTCCTAAAAACTCTGTTCACAAACCTGTCCAACATCCACCAGGTGGGAATATTTCCTTGCAGTGGCTCCATTGGTGGTGAAGATGGCAGTTCCATTTCCATATGGATTGTCATTTACAATCTTGATGGCTTCATCCAAAGTGTCTGTCTCCAGAACCACAAGAACTGGACCAAAAATCTCCTCTTTGTAACAGGTCATAGTTGGCTGCCAGGAGTGATGCATCCAGAAAAGAAGTCAGTATATTATCTGGTACTTTATTATCCACTGCTTACACGGACAGCTTTCATGTTAGCAACTTCTCTTCATTTTAAACCACCTTTTAAATGTCCTTTCTCAAATATCATATGTTTGCACGTATAGGAGGATTAGGAGGAACTTGACGGAGGAACGAGGGGGAGAAGAAGGGCGGAAATGGTGGGGGAAAGGGAGAGAGGCAAACCATGAGAGACTCTTGAATGCTGACAAAAACTGAGGACTGATGGGTGTGGGGGGGAGGGGGGGATGGGCATGGAGGAGGGCACTTTGGGGATGAGCACTGAGTGTTATGTAGAAACTAATTTGACAATAAACTATTTGTAAAAAAAAAAAAAAAAAAAAAAATGTCCTTTCTTGCTGTATTCCATCTTCCAGGCTACCAATCATACAAACAACTTGAAATTCTTATTAACTACAATTACACTCCTGCCCTTTAAGCACTGTATTTTTAGGTCCCATGACCTATCACTAGCTTCCTCTTTTATACCTGTATAACCTGTTACACAGTTGTTATGTTATGAAAAGTTACATGAAAATTCATGTTTTATAAATCAAATATATATATTAAAACAACTTTTTTAAAATGTTTATTTCTGAGAGAGGGAGAGACAGAGAAAGACAGAGCACGAGTAGGGGAGGGGAAGAAAGAGAGGGAGACACAGAATCTGAAGCAGGTTCCAGGCTCTGAGCCGTTAGCACAGAGCCTGACGTGGGGCTCGAACCTACAAACTGTGAGATCATGACCTGAGACGAAGTCAGGCAACCAACTGAGCCACCCAAGTGCCCCTAAATCAAATATATATTGAAATATACCTTTTCACTGAAAAGGTATATTTCAATATATATTTCAGGAGAGTGTTTCTGTTTAAAGAAACCCTGTACTAAGTTTTCTGTAACATCAACAATTCATTCTCATTCATTCCTTTGCCTCCGCAAAAGAGTCTGTACATTTATATTTTGATATCAGGTCACATTAAACATTCAAAACATCCTTCACCACAGCAGCTAGTTGGCTCTGTTTGTTGCTATTAAGTGGATTTTCCCTCAATGGTTCTGTGGCAAGAGATTTCATCATTTCTACTACGCTTACATTCAACTCTTAATTATTCAGGATTATAGTAGGAATAGTGGGGACATAGCTTCCTAACCTCAATTTAGTCATTAATTTTAGTTGAGAGACTTGCGGAGTTTTAATAAATAAAAATTGAGAGATCAATTCTTTCTCTTTTGTTATTTTCTGGAGAAGATACAGCTAAAACTGGGGCACAGAATAGGTATTCAGTAAATACTGGGTGGTTGATACGTTGATGGAGACACTGCAATAGCTATAAGCTCGACAGCAAGGAGCAGAAAGAAAAATGAATATTAAATGGATTAGTAACAAATACAAGCTAGGATTGGCAAAATATAGCCAGTGGGCCGAACAAGCTTGCTGCTTGTTTTTGTACAGCTCACAAGCTAAGAATGGTTTCTGTGTTTTAAATAGCTGAAAAAGAAATCAATCATGATATGTAAAATTATTTAAAATTAAAATTCCATTGTTCATAAAGGGTTATTGGAACACAGCCACACAATGTTAATGTGCTTTCTCACTAAAATGTAAGTAGATGTGACAGAGACTGTACATCCTTGCAAAGCCAAAAAAATGTTTACTATCTAGCTCTTTATGGAAAATTTGCCAGCCACTAGTATAGTGGAAGGAGGCTGGGTGTCAGGATAGGAGGCTCATTCAGACTCTAAATAAAATAACTGAGTGAGCCTGGCAAGAGATGAGGTCTCAAGTCATTAAATGTCTTCATTTGGAAGGATGAGATTCCATCTACAGCCTTTAAGGTACCTTTAGTGCTTGTGTGTGTGAAATAAATAAGCCAGAGTTATTCACCTTGACATTTGAGATGATGGTTGGTCCAACAAAGTTGCCATTTTCATAGCCTTTGACTTTAATTTTTCGACCATCAAGAAGGATAGAAGCTCCCTCCTTTGTTCCACTATCAATCAAATTACAGACTCGCTCTTTGGCCTGGGGGGTGATCAGGGGGCCAAGATCAGCACCAGGCTGGTCTCCTGTAAAACAACACAAAAGTATTTAAGGTCTTCATTAACATATATTATGACAGCTAACAATGGCAAGCATAGTATAGAGGCAATGGTTAAAGAGTAGACATGATTACTCCCACTGGCCAAAGCCAACACTAAAACCAAGAGCTTAGTGCCACAGATACAAAGTCTAAAGGAGCAGGGCAGAGAACTGATTACCTGCATTGACTCTCAGGTTTTTGGCACGCTCCACCAGCTCTGGCAGCCACTTCTTAGCTTCTCCTACGAGGATTGCTGTGGAAAGAGCCATGCAGCGCTGACCAGCAGCTCCAAAGGCTGCCCCAACCAGCTGGTTCAGGGTATTTTCCTTATTGGCATCTGGCATGACTACTCCATGGTTCTTGGCTCCCTAAGGAAATACAAAAAGTACATGAATCTTCCTTGGCAAAATACAACAAGGCTAAGAAACTAAGCAAAGAATCTTAGATTTCAAATAAGAATTTAAGGAAGGAGAGAATTTACCCTTTGTAGCTTTGAGGCTAGATTTATTATCATTTTGATACTGCTGAAGTCTTGATAGTACAGAATAAATCTCCAGGTTGTTTTCTACTTTCTTAGCTGATAAGCTGTTATGTGTTTATTTAGATCAAAACCCCTTACCAAAACAAAACAAAACCTCCAGTCACATAATCACATTCAGTCAAACTGACAGACTACATACTGCACCCAGGAACCAAGAAGAACTCCCTTCTCTTTCCTAAGTCTGACAGGAAACAGTCTATTGTCTGCTGGGGTTTCTAGCTATAAGAAGAGTAAAGTAAACAAAGAGCTGCCATATAATACAGTGGCCAGCTGAAAGGTAAATAGGTGGACCTCTTGATATACCATTTCTGGAAAGAGATTCTCCAAATTGGCTTGCTTCTAGATACATAGCCTCATAAGTTTCTTTACTAGGTAGGATAACATGGTCATTTCTACACATATGTTTCCAGACATAGTAATCTCCCCTCATCTGTGGTTTCACTTTCCATGGTTTCAGTCACCCAAGGTCAACTGAAGTCTGGAAACTATGCTTCCTAATAACTTTGTCACAATTCCCACATCATTCATCTCACTTCATCTCATAATGTAGGCATTTTATCATCTCACGTCATCATCATAAGATGGGTGAGTAAAGTATAAGATAGGTCAAGAGACCATATTATTATAGTGTAGTGTTAAAATTGTTCTTTTTTTTTTTTTTTTTTTTTTTCTGAGAGAGAGAGGCAGCGTGAGCAGGGGAGGGTCAGAGAGAGAGCGAGACACAGAATCCGAAGCAGGGTCCAGGCTCTGAGCTGTCAGCACAGAGCCCTATGCAGGCTCCAACTTGTGCACTGCGAGATCATGACCTGAGCCGAAGTTGGACGCTTAACCAACTGAGCCACCCAGGCGCCCCTGAAAATTGTTATATTTTATTATTAGTTATTATTAATCTTTGTGCCTACCTTATAAATTAAAATTTATTGTAGATGAGTATTTATAGGAAAAATATAGTATATATGGAGTTCAGTACTATCCACAGGTTCAGGGATCCACTAGGGGTCTTGGAAGGCATCCCCCACAGATGAGGGGGGACGACTGTATAACTATAGTTGAGTTCATGGATAGATATCATGTTTGCTACTTAATTTTATCCCATTAAAATTACACTCAATAAATACATAGTGAGCTTGGGGGGGGGGTGTCTTAAGTCAAATTGGCCAAAATACATTCAGCCAGGAAAAGAAATAAGTGGGCATATCAGGAACAGTTTCCAAGCCTGTGCATAGGTGGATGCCCTTTCTGCAATATTAACCAAACGGTGAGAAAGAGGCAATTGGATTCACATTTAGTATCAAAGAATTATTATGTATTTGGCAAGGAGCTAGTAAGAGAACAGTAAAACTATACAAACAAGTAAACCATACTCACAGGGTATTTGGCTCTTTCTAGTACAAGATAGCATGGACTGTTAGGAAGAGCATATCTTTGACATTATAGTAGTTAGGATATGCCTTGAATGGAAGGAAGGAGAAAGGGCTAGAAAGCATGGTATGAAGGAAGAAACAAGGCCAGAACAAGAATTCAGAGGTTACTGCTAAAGCCAAAGAATTTGAATAACATTCTTAGGGAGAAAAGTACCTTTTGTCACCAAGATTGTCTAAGATAAAAAGTAATTAAAGTGGCTTAGGAAAAACTCATTACCAGGTTCATGGCTAAAAGGAAGACATTCAGGATGAAGTGGGAATAAAGACACATTGGCATGAGAGTGGGAAAGTAGTGCCTCTGCTGAAGGGCTGTTTGTAGGTAGTTTTATTATTTTTTAATGTTCTTATTTTTGGGAGAGAGACAGAGCAAGTGGGAGGGGGCAGAGAGAGAGAGGGAGACACAGAATCTGAAGCAGGCTCCAGGCTCTGAGCTGTCAGCACAGAGCCTGATGTGGAGCTTGAACTCATCAGCTGTGACATCGTAACCTGAGCTGAAGTTGGATGTTAACTGACGGAGCCACCCAGGCACCCCTATTATTATTTTTTTTTAAAGTTTATTTTGAGAGAGAGAGAGAGAGAACAAGCAGGAGAGGGGCAGAGAGAGAGGGAGAGAGAATCCCAAGCAGGCTCCATGCTGGCAGTGCAGAGCCTTGACTTTGACATGGGGCTTGATCCCACGACCCTAAGATCATGACCTGAACAGAAATGAAGAGTTGGATGCTCAACCAACTGAGCCACTCAGGCACCCCTGTAGGTAATTTTAATACATATAACAGAGTTTGGGGGAAAAAGGAATAAGAAGTCACCATATTGGCTTGAACTCTCTTGCCATGTCTTGACCCTCTCTCGAAGATGTACTCTCCTGCCTGGTTGGATCCCACAAAGCTGATTGCTTTGATATCCGGATGATCACAAATAAAGTTTACAGCTTTAAGAAGAAAAGAAATGATTACCACAAAGAAACAAATGGCTGTGGTCTCACATTTCTCAACATGTCAAACTTATCTTTACCATTGCTGTGAATGAGAAGTTTCCATACTTCTATTTTTCTACCCTGGATTCCCATTTTGAAGTTCTTCCCTTTTCCTTAAATTCTTTAAACTACTAATTCTATTTAGCCTTTTCCCTTTCATTATTTTTCTCATTTGTTATTTCTACTTCTAACTCCAAAGGTAACAACTCCTGTTTTCCTCCAAAATAACAGCCTTTTAATAGTCAACTCTTGCTTTTATCCATTGAGAATGTGATTATTTCCTTAACGGTCACCATACACTGGGACTCTCAGATACTATTGTGCTGTCATGTGAGCAGCAATATAGCATCATTTTTAAAAGTATAAACCAGAGTTTTCCGGGGCACTGACAGACTGGCTTTGATAGTTTCTAGCACATTACCTCATTAAGCCTCAGTTTCCTTACCTGTAAAATGGAAAAATAATTGTACCTATCTTAAAGGATTGTTATAAAGATTAAATGAGATAATATATGAAAGGCACTAGAAACTGCCTGAAACACAGAAGTGCTTTTTAAATGTTAGCTGTTACTATGTGAAATAGAAGGCCTTCAGTCTCTCTGAGGTCTATAAATTTTCTCAGTTTGAACTGAAAACTTTCTCTTTTATCTCTCTTGTACTGACCTAATCCATATTTCTTTGTCCCAATGTTTTCTGTAGGGCCATAGGCACTGCTACTCCCCAGTTAGTTACCTTAGCACACAGGGATGCCAGTCCACAAACATTGCCTTCAAACAAGGAGGTTACTATCAGTAAATCCCTTCCTGCCTAGGTTCCTCATTCTAAAATATTCCTTCACCACTCAACACCTTGATTTTTTTTGGCAGACAGATTCAGTGCCACGTACAGAAGGGCAGTTACCTTCATGTTGTCCATGGACGATATTCAGTGTTCCATCCGGGGCACCGGAGTCCTGGAACAATTTAGCAAGAAGCATGCTTGCTCCAGGAACTCGCTCTGATGGCTTCAGTAGGAAGGTATTTCCACACACTATGGCCATTGGAAACATCCACAGGGGGATCATGGCAGGAAAATTGAATGGAGCAATGCCTGCGCATACTCCCAGAGGCAGACGGTAGGAATAAAGGTCCATGTCTTTGGTGATGGATGGCATGGTCTCTCCCAGCAGAAGAGATGTCACACTGCAGGCATGCTCAACCACCTCTGCAACAGAGAAGTAGTCAGACCACCAGCTCTCCACGGGGCACTGCTTAGCTCTGTCCTGCTCTAGTCATCCCTGAGGACAGAGAATGGCTCAGGCCAATGACACATGGCAGACACATCGACTTGCCCTTCTGTGTGAAGGGGCTGAGCAAAATGAGATCCTCCAAATAGGAAAAAAAAAAGACAGTGAAATGCATATATCTACTGAACAATCAAGTAAAATAAATGAAATAATATGATCTCACAGGTACCGAAGAAATATTGCTATTTTCCACAAGTACTAAAAAAGATCATGGGATAGGAAAATCTACATAGAGGAAGAAGCAACCTCCCATTCTGAGATCTTTGCCTCCCATCTTCCTTTGTTCCTTCCCAAAGGCTTCCTGAACTCCCCTAGAGGGATTCCCAGCTTACGAAGGCCTCGGAATACATCTCCTTCAGCATCAGCGAGGGTCTTCCCTTGTTCCAACGTGATTAACTTGGCGATTTCTTTCTAGAGAAAAAACACACAATTAGAAACCAATGCAAAGATGTGCCTCCTTTTAGTTCTTAGGTAGCCAAGGAAGAACAAAACTGGGGGAGAAGTAGTTTAAGGGAGAGAGCCATGATCTACATCTCTTTGGATTGTAGAGTTATGGAGGGCAACTAAAAGGGCTTCTGCATCCTAGGCAACAGCTTGGAAAATGATTTCTTACCAAGTTTTCTTTAATGAGTTGCTGATAACGGAGCAGGATCTGCTGGCGGCTTAATACTGAAGTGTCTGCCCAGGCGGGAAAAGCACGTTTGCAGGATGCAACAGCTGTGTCCATTTCAGCCTTAGTGGCCAGAGGAACGTGACCAATGACTTCATTGGTGGCCTGATGGGAAAAAGCAGCACATCATTTTTGCCCCTTGTCCACCTTGTCCGTTCTTCAGCTAGTCACAGAGGCAGCACTATGTACTTCATGACAAACACCCGGGTCTCTAATTTCCCACCACATTCCCAGAATTCTAGCCTAGTCAGTTTAAATCCCAAAGCAGCTTTGCTTACTGGATTATGGATGTCAATCCATTTGTCACTTCTGGATTCAACAAATTTCCCATCGATGAATAGCTTTACAGTTGGCTGGAAAATAAAAACCCCACAAAACTTGGTATTAGTTCATGGTTTCTCTCCCTTTCACAAAGAGGAAGTAATTCAGGGTTGATAGTGAATCTTCTGTTCTCTAGAAATGTTAACACCAAGAAAGAGGTACATAATGTGCTTGTCTATAGTGTTCATTAAGATGTGGCTGAGCCTCTGAATATTGTGATTTCTCTAAGGAAAATTCCCTGCTAATCACACAGTGGAACTTTATGTCACTGTAAAGCTTCAACTAAAAACAGTAGCAGATTCTATGTTAACAAAGATTAGCTAGTTGGCTTGTTGGCCCAGCTGACTTTTTGTCATGTCACCATGAGCCCGTATTACATTTATGATTAAAAGATCAGAGCCGAAGTTGGACCCTTAACCGACTGAGCCGCCCAGGCACCCCTTTGTGTGTAGTTTTTCTGAGAAGTAGCTTGCTTACATTAAATTTTCAAAGGGGGCTGTGGACCAAAAAAGGTGAAGGACTATTGTGTTACACTGTGTGCATGCTTTTAAATAGAAAGGATTTTCAGCACCTGTCATTATATGTTAGATTTTAGGTACTGCAAATGGCTGACAGTTCTATGAAAACAACTTTAAAGATTGTGAAGAAAAGGACAACTATCTGGTGGGATCAATAAAACCTCTAGAAGCCATGAAAATGCTTCTATTTTTTGACACAGTAATCCCATCTCGGAAGGAAAATAATCTAAAAAAAGGAAAAAACTATATAAATAAATGTTTGCTTCCTCATATTCAAAATGTCAATCAATCTAGGTGTTATATGGGAAAAATTTTAGTTAATTTTGCAGCTATTAAAAATTATAGTCATAGGGGTGCATGGGTGGCTCAGTTGGTTGGGCATCTGACTTCAGCTTGGGTCATGATCTCGTGGTTTGTAAGTTCATCAGTTTGAGCCCCGCATCAGGCTCTGTGCTGACAGCACAGGGCCTGCTTTGGATCCTCGGTTTCTCTCTCTCTCTCTCTGCCCCTCCCCTGCTCATGTGATCCCTTTCTCTCTCTCAAAAATAAACATTAAAAAAAAATCTTAGCTATATGGGGTCTGTGTGGCTCAGTCAGTTACACATTCGACTTGGCTCAGGTCATGATCTTGAGGTTTGTGAGTTCAAGCCCCATGTTTGTCTCTGTACTGACAGCTCAGAGCCTAAAGCCTGTTTCAGATTCTGTGTTTCTAGCCCACTGTTACGCACACGCTCTCTCTCAAAAATATAAAACATTTTTAAAAATTAAAAAAAATTCATAGCTATAAAGAGCATCTTGCAATACTGAAAATGCTTATGACATATAATTAACAGATTAGATAAAAAACCAAGATAGAAGATTTCACATATACTCTGGTCACAATTATATAAAGAAGATAAATGGGAATACCCCAAAGTTATACTGTATTCCTTCTCAGAAGTTAAACTTTAATGCCAAATAAACTTACCACTGAAGAAGAAAAGGAGGATGCTGGATACCAAATGGAATTCACCTTGGAAGAGACCTGTGAGGTGAAAGAATGATTATTTTGATGAGATGAGAAAATTATTAAAACTTGGAATGGCTACCATATGCTTAACATTATACTAGTTACCGTGGGTATGTGAAAAAGGACTTGATGTTTGCTCTCAAGAGTCATATAGTCTTTAAGGAGAAAAGATAGCAGACTACGAGGTACAGCAAACTATTAGAAAATAATAAACCATAATGATCATGTCCTCAATTTCCAGGACAGTCCTTATTTAAAAATTTAGGGGAGGGGGGATACCTGGGTCAGTGAAATGTCCAACTCCTGACTTCAGCTCAGGTCATAATCTCACGGTTTCTGGGTTCAAGCCCTACATTGGGTTCTGTGCTGACAGTCCAGAGACTGCTTGGGATTCTCCCTCCCTCTCTCTCTGCCCCTCCCCTGCTTGCTCTCTCTCTCCCTCTCTCAAAATAAAGAAACTTAAAAAAAAATTTTATTGGACCACATTATCCTAATTTTTGGCCTGAAAAATGTAGTCACCACAAATCTTAATAATATGAAAACTCTTAGATGGTATCTAACACAATAGGTGTCAAATATAAGTATTTACATGCCCATATAAATACTTGATATGCCCATATAAATACTTGAACACAAATGTTTATAGCAGCTTTGTGATAGCCCCAAACTTAGCAACAACCCAAATGTCCACCACTGGATGGGTGAATAGAGAAACTAATGTGGTATATCCATACATTGAAATAGTAATCAGCAACGAAAGGGAACTATTACACATGCAATAACATGGATAACTATAGCAATTATACTGGGTGAAAGAAGTCATACATGCAAACAGTACACACTGTATGATCCCATTTATATAAAACTAGAAAATGCAAACTAATCTATAGTGTTAGAAAGCAGATCAGTGGTTGCCTGGGGATGATCAAAGAAGTGGAGAAGATGGGATAAGAAGGTAACTTTTTGGGGTGATGGATATGCCCATTATCTTGATTGTGATGACATTTTCACAGGTGTATATAAATATAAAATTTGGGGTGCCTGGGTGACTCAGCTGGTTAAGCATCTGGCTCTTGGTTTTCGTTCAGGTCATGATCTTGGTTTGTGAGTTTGAGCCCCGCATCAGGCTCCACGCTGACAGTGCAGAGCCTGCTTGGGATTCTCTCTTGTCCTTCTCTCTCTGCCCCTCCCCTGCTCATATACTCGCTCTCTCTCTCAAAATAAATAAACCTTAAAAAAAAAGAATATAAAATGTATCAAACGGTAGACTTTAAATATGTAGAGCTTATGTCAATTTTGTTGCAATAAAGGTGTTTTAAAAATGCCACATGTACCTTATAAAAAAAGAATGTGTTATATAGGTAACATTTAATATGATATAATCAGCAAATTGTGGGCCAGTTACAATAAAATAACTCCTCATTTGTATATACGCTATGGAAGTTGATTAATTTTTTTTAACGTTTATTTATTTATGAGAGACGGAGTGCAAGCAGGGGCGGGGCACAGAGAGGGAGACACAGAATCTGAAGCAGGATCCAGGCTCTGGGCTGTCATCACAGAGCCTGACATGGGGCTCAAATTCATGAAGATGAGATCATGACTTGTGCTGAAGTCGGCACTCAGCTGACCCACTCAGGCGCCCCAGAAGACAGACATATTAACCAAAGGGTTTGGGGCTGGATGAAATGCAAGAATTTGTGTTCCTACAGTACTGTCTAGGGGAAAGAATGCCTGTCCTTTGGGTCAGCAGAAGATTCTTCCAAATGCCTCATCTACTTCCTCTCCCATTCCCCACAAAAATGATTTCAAACCATCAACGTTCTTCTAGAGCCCACCATGTTTTATTTATAGGCATGTTCTCAACACCAACATGGTACCTGGTACATAGATGTTTAATAAGTATCTATGGAACAAATGAAAGACTCACTGGGGGGCTGACTGTCCCAACCCAAGACTAAGGTAGATGTCCCTTTTTGGACTCCCATAGCAGCCAGTACTTCCCCTATCAGGTTTATTTGTCCATGCTGTAGTTGCCTGGTTACTTGTCTGTTGCCCCAAAGACTTGAGTTCCATGAAGGTAGGCACTGCATCTGTCTTGTTCACCTAGTTTACAGTTATTGTGACCAAGACTGTCCAGATACAGAAAAGAGCAAGTTGTTGCTGCTCATTCAATGTGACTATTATATTATTATAAACACTCTTTGCTCTTACTCCTTTGTTATTTCAAAACTTCTCTTATCTCCTTGCTATTATGTCTTTTCTCTGTGCCATACCTCTGTCACCTTGCTACTTAGTTGCTCTTACTCCTTGCTATTTCAAAACATTTTCTCTTAAAATTTCCAACCCTGCTGCTTCCTCTCTCACTCTCAAGAGCTGAACTTTGTTTTTCTTACTTCAGAGGGAACAGAAACCATCAGATGAGAACTTCAATTTCCTACTAGCAACCTTATGAAACTGACCTATACCCATCCTTTATTCCTCCTGTTTTCTTATAAGGGAGAAGATAGCTAGCAAGCTCTGTGGGGACAAAGGGACTGGGAGACAGAAGTGCAAAACTGGTATCTATGGACTGACCAACGAGGCATCTGTCCTCTAACTGAAGGCTCATCTTTGCACCTGTACTCTAAAGCCAACTTTTCCCACTACCCCAGACACCTCCATCAATTATCCTTTCTTTCCTGAAACCTGAACCTCTCTCCATCCAAGAGCAAGGATTCTCTATACTAATTACCTTTATTTCCTCATTTCCCACTAACCCTTCAATCTACTCCAACCTTCATGACTAAACACCAGTGTCTCCCAACATCCCATGGGCTCTTCCCAGTCCTCCCGTTCTTAACCTTTTCACTAGTATTCAGTATGTCCTGATATCATCCTCTGTTACCTGGCCACTAACCATTTGATTTCCTCAAGAGTTGGTCCTAGGCCTTCTTTTCTCTTGCTGCACGTTCTCCTCGGGTGATTCAATCAGCTCCTGTGGCCTGATTATCTAGATTCTGATGATGCCCAAATCTGTAGTTCTTAGCCAGCTTCCTCTTTGGATAACATCCGCCTAACTGTCTTTACCACACTTCTCTGTGGATGTTATTTAGGTGCACATTGAAAAAGCTGAACTCCTCACCTTCCTCTCACCAAGTTGCTCTGCTTTCTGTATCCCACTTTTCAGTGAGGGGGACCGCTATTCACCTCGTTGCCCAAGAAGAAACCAGAATGTCACCCCAAATCCTCCCTCTCTCTCCACAGTGACTCAAATCCTGGCAATCTGTCCTCCTAGAAGTCTTAGGAACACAGCCCTTTTTCTCTACACTGCCTGTCATCACTACAGTCTATACCATCATTGTCTCTCCCCTGGACTTCAGTAACTGTTTCCTAGCAGGTCTCCTGGGCTCCAATTTTAAGTTTTCTGAATCTAGCTTTCTCTCCTACAGCCAGAGGGGTTTTCTAAAACACAAATTTGGGCAGATTACTCCCTTATTTAAACAGCTCCAATGGCTTTCCACTGTTCTTAAAGGCTAATTGTGATGTTGCTTAGAAGACTTCCCATGGTATCTTTACTTTTCTAGTTTCATAGCTTGCCACTTTCCTCCTTGCTGTCTATGTTCCAGACATTTGGAACATGTTTTGTGCTGTTTTTGCCTGTACACATGCTGCTCCTTCTTGCCTGGAATTCTATTTGTTTGACTCACTCCTACTCCTTATCTCCCTACTTAGCCATCACTTTGGGTAACATGCAGGTCAGTTTTATGTTTGCCAGAGGAAGTTGAGGAAATTCTCAACTGATGGTTTCTGTTGTCTCTGAAATGGGGGGGGGGGGAGGAGGTTAACTTCTGAGAGTGAGAGGGGAAATAGCAAAGTCAGAAGATTTTAAAGTCACAATCTCAAGTCTAGGCCAAGCACCTGATTATAGAGTTCATACAACACCTAAATTCCTCTATTTCTTATATCACATTATGGAATAATAAGAGTGTTTAATTATTAAGTAGTCTCTCTCCCCTTAGATCACTAGATGGCTGTGTCCTCAGCCCCTAGCACTTTTCCTGGAATAGAGTAAGCATTCAGTAATATTTTTGCAGAATGAAAAAAATGAGCACAGGCCAAGCAACAATTTGGTATTAATCATGTTTCATGTTTACTCTCTTACAGGGCAGAAAATGCACAGATCAGTCAACTTGAGCATGCTAGGCCACTTCGTTTTATTTTTTACTTGCATGCAGCCTCCCTGCTGTTAAGAGGGCATAAAAAACACTGCATCTGGTATAATAAAATATTAGCATATAGTTTTTGATGGGTTGGACTCCTATCTTTTCTTCATTTCTCAAAAAAAAAAAAAAAAAACCATTGTTGTTAAAGAAACTATCCTGAGTCCGGTCACACCAAAATTCTTCCTCTCTAGATATTTATTTCATACTTGTTGTTTCCTTTATCTGGCACTCCCCTTTCGCTTTCCTTGGCTGAAGGCCTGCTAGTCTTGCAAAACTCAAGCCTGGAGCCAACTCCTTTTTAGGATAAATTGTACAATTTATCCTAAATTGTACAGATTGAGTATGAGTCAGTTTCCCTACACCCCTGCAGTACTCTGTGCACTCCTACTCTTAGTGTTTACCCACTAGTTCTTTCCCAAAGCCTGGGGACAGTGCCTGACATAGAAAGAGATATGAAGACTTAACTCCTGAATTCTCAGCCCCATCAGTCACTTAGTTGAGGGACGTTGGATCGGCTTAAGTGTCAGGTATTTATTTCATTATATTCATAAATTCCAATCTTCACAAATATTCTTAGAAAGTGGTGCTGCTGGGATAGAATGCAAGCATGACTGTGAAGACTGTACTCTTTAAACCATATCACCGAGGCAAGCCATTGAGTCTCTTTAAGACTGGTTTTCTTGGGGAATCTGGATGGTTCAGTCAGTTAAGCACCTGACTATTGGTTTTGGCTCAGGTCATGACCTCACGGATCATGAGTTCGAGCCCCACATTAGGTTTTGCACTGGCAGCGTGGAGCCTGCTTGAGATTCTCTCTCTCCCCTGCTCATGCTGTCTCTCTCTCAAATAAATTAATTAAGAAAATAATTTTCTTATCTCTGAATGTGATAAACCCATTGTAAGTTGAAAATGCATTTAATATACTTAACCTACCAAACTAACATCATAGCTCAGCCTAGCCTACATTAAACATGCTTGGAACACTTACATTAGCCTACAATGGTCCGAAATCATCTAACACAAAGACTACATTATAAAAACATGTTGAATATCTCATGTAATTTATGGAATGCTGTTTTGAAAGTGAAAACCAAGAATGGTTGTATGGGTATAGAATGCTTATAAGTGTACAGTTGTTGAACTTTGTGATCATGTGGCTGACAGAGAGCTGTGACTCCCTGCTGCTGCCCAGCATTCCTCAAAAGTATCATACTGCATTTTGCTGGGGGTGGGGAGAATAAAAATTTAAAACTTGAAGTATGGTTTTTACTGAATGCATATTGCTTTCACAGCATTGTACAGTCAACGTCTTTAAAAAAATTTTTTTTAAGGGCACCTGGGTGGCTTAGTCGGTTAAGTGTCCGACTTTCGCTTAGGTCATGATCTCGCGGTTCGTGGGTTTGAGCCCTGCGTCGGGCTCTGTGCTGACTGCCGGCCCAGAGCCTGGAGACTGTTTCAGAGTCTGTGACTCCCTCTCTCTCTGACCTTCCCCTGCTCACGCTGTCTCTCTCCCTCTCTCCTAGAAATAAACAAAACATTAAAAAAAAAATTAAAAAAATTTTTTTTAAATGTTTATTTATTTATTTCTGAGAGAGAGAGAGACAGCATGAGCAGGGGAGGGTCAGAGAGAAAGGGAGACACAGAATCTGAAGTAGGCTCCAGGCCCTGAGCTGACTGTCAGCACAGAGCCCAACGCAGGGCTCAAATCACAAACCATGAGATTATGATCTGAGCCGAAGTTGGATGCTTAACCGACAGAGCCACCCAGGTGCACCATACAGTCAAAAAGTCTTAAGTTGGGGCGCCTGGCTGGCTTAGTTGGTTGAGCATCTGATTCTTGATTTTGGCTCAGGTCATGATCACAGTTTCATGGGTTCAAGCCCTCAGGCCAGCTGTATGCTGACCCTACAGAGCCTGCTTGAAATGCTCTCTCTCTCTCTGCCCTTCCTCTGTTCACACACTCTCTCTCTCAAAATAAATAAACTTTAAAAAAAAAAAACAGTCAGGGTGCCTGGATGGCTCAGTCAGTTAAGTGTCATACTTCGGCTAAGGTCATGATCTCATGGTTTGTGGGTCTGAGCCTCGCGCTGGGCTTTGTGCTGATAGCTCAGAGCCTGGAGCCTGCTTTGGATTCTGTGTCTGCCTCTCTTTCTCTCCCTTCCTCCACTCACATGCTTTCTCTCTCTCTCTCAAAAATAAAGATTAAAAAATTTTTTTCATTAAAAAATGATTTTAAAAAGTTTTAAGTCTTAAGTTGAACCATTGAACATCAAAGACCATCAATACTTAAAATTACTGAAAACAAGAGGGACCTACGTGGTTCAGTCACTTAAGCATCCAACTAGGCTCAGGTCATGATCTCATGGTTCATGAGTTTGAGCACCGCATTGGGCTTGTGTTGAAAGCAGGGAGCCTGCTTGGGATTCTCTCTTTCCTCCTCTTTCTCTGGCCCTTCCCCACTCTCTCTCTCTCAAATAAATAAACTTTAAAAACATTACTGAAAACACCAACTCCTTCCTTTATAGATCCTTTTGATGATCCTCTGAAATTCATGACTGCCAGAATCTAGACTACTCTTTTTTTTTTTTTTTTTTTCCCCAATTTGAGAGTTAGCGAGAGAGGAGCACAAGCAGGGGAGAGGGGCAGAGAAAGAGAAAGACAGAATCTTAAGTAGATTCCACATTCAGTGTGGAGCCCAATGCACGGCTTAATCCCATGACCTTGGGATCATGACCTGAGCTGAAATCAAGAGTTGGATGCTCAACCAACTGAAACATCCAGGCACTCCTAGGCTACTTTTTTTTTTTTTTTAAATTTTTAACGTTAATTTACTTTTGAGAGACAGAGTATAAGTGATGGAGGGGCAGAGAGAGGGAGACACAGAACCTGAATCAGGCTCCAGGCTCTGAGCTGTCAGTGCAGAGCCCGACAAGGGGCTTGAACCCATGAACCATGGGATCATGACCTGAGCCAAAGTCGGATGCTTAACCAACTGAGCCACCCAGGGGCACCACTCCTAGATTACTCTTTATTGAAGTTTCGTGTTATAGTAACTCCTCTTTGGCTAAGAATTACTATTTCTGTTCTTTTCCAGGTCAACACTAGAGTTTCTTCAAATGAATCAGAAAATAATGTCTGTTTCCAAAATAAAGTGCATAGAAAGGGAGATTCCTCTCCTTGATTTGGGGAACAAAATGCCTTCTTAAGGGTATCAATGACTCACTGTGATGGTGGGGAGGCAAAGGAAAAAAGTCAATTTTAGTAAAAGATTTCAAGGATAAATTGGTAATGGAAATTACAGGGTAGAAACTTTGTATCCCTACTACAAAAAAAGATACTAGAAGAACAGTTAGGATCACAGCAAGAAATAGATGAGTGAAGCCAGACTACCTCACAAACTTTTCCAGCCCATTCTCCTCACTGTCCCATTAAAAAGCATTTAAACATGAACCTTTACTGACTTTGCCAAGAATCTTAAAAATGCAAAAGTTTCTGCAGTAGAACTCATTGCATCCTGGTAAGTGCTAATATTATCTAAAAGTTCAGCAAGAACAAGAAGTTCCCAGGCTGTATGTAACAAGTTAAGAAGGGCAGAGCTGTTTATTGTAGGTTGGAGAACTCTTGCCTGCAGTAAATCCTGTCCAAGCTTTTGCTGGGCTGTGACGCTGGGGAAAGGCTATGGACAGAGTTAGAGACCACAGGCCTCAGGCATGCAGAAAAGACCCAATCCCCACCATGGACAGGTGTGAGGTTGTGCTGGCATACTCAGAGCTGACTTTGGGTTAGGAACTTGGAATTAACACTTCTTGTTTATTTTCTACCACTCATTTTAGAGAGATTTATCACCTCATTTTCTATCACTTTTTTTTTTTTTTTAGATGTTTGTTCTCTCTCATATGCTAGGAACATTTGGTAGCATAACTAAGTGTCCTTATTTACCACCAACAAGAATACTGTAACTTTGCTAAAAGTTTAAATGAAACTCTTGGCAAGAAAGGGGACAGCCTACGGGGCGCCTGGGTGGCTTAGTCGGTTAAGCGTCCGACTTTCGCTTGGGTCATGATCTCACGGATCGTGGGTTCGAGCCCCGCATCGGGCTCTGTGCTGACTGCCAGTTCAGAGCCTGGAGCCTGTTTCAGTCTGTGACTCCCTCTCTTTCTGACCCTCCCCTGCTCACGCTATCTCTCTCTCTCTCTCCTAAAAATAAATAAAACATTAAAAAAAAAAAAAAAGAAAGGGGACAGCCTACAGCCTGTGGAAAATACAAAGAGCCATAGCTAGGTTAAACAGCTCAGCAAATAACTGCTTTGGGGGAAAACCTAGTGTACATTTTCTAGAAGGAGATTCAAAGTTCACTGACCTTCCCCCTCGTGTGCTTTGCATCCTTTACCACGGATTACAGACAGTGAAGGGGGAGGGGGGGGGAGGGGGGGAGGGAACAATCTGGTCGCTCTGAACAGGAGAAAGAGCTCTGAGAAAGGTGACCAGAAAAGGGAGTTTCTGGCACAGAAGGTGAGAGAGGTGACTGGCACAGAGGTGAAAAGGAAATACGGTGAGTGGACCAAAACAAGTGAGGGCAAGTGAGTGAGTGCAGGGACTGACAGGGCTGGGGGAGGAGAGTGGGCCAGAGTCAGAAAGGGAGACAGCCTCCAGAGTAAAAGGGCAGAGAGCCAGGGGTGGCAGGCAGTCCAGGATCCAAAGAGGGTGGATGAGAAGTGAAAGCTGGGACAAGGCCTCACGCGCCGGGTGGGAACTGCAAGGTCGGCTAAGAAGGGGTTGGCTCAGACAGTGGACGGAAAGGACCCAATTACTAGCTTCGCCATTCCTCGGTACCACCCTCACTCGCCTGTAGGATCCGGGTCCGCACTGCCGCCGCCGCCGCCACCGCAGCCGCCATGGCCCTCAGCCGCCTGTTTTCGGCCTCCAAGAGCCACTACTGCGGGTGTCTCCCTAGAAGCGCCACGGCCTCCAGGCCTAGCCCTTCCAGCATGCCACACTCACTCATTGGTGGAGAAGACTATTTCCTCTAGCCAATCACGCACCCTAACACCTTACTGCACCCCCTCAGTCCCGATCTTTGAGATACGCGATTGGTCAGAAGTGGAAGAGCCCTAGCCCCCTCCCACCTCAGAAAATTCCGTTGGCCGAGGCAGGGAAGGCTCGTACTCTGTATCGAGCACACGGAGAAGACGCCCCCTAAACGAGAACCCCGATTGGCCACAGGTATGTCGGCGGTCCCACCCCCTCACCGAAGAAAGTAAATAAGATTCTTCAAGAACTTTGCAGTCGCCCCACCTCTACCACTTTGCGAGGGGGTGTGGCCAGCACTGGAGGCGGGACTAGGCAAAGACTGCCCTACGGGGCGGGGAAATGAGACAGGGCTGCGAGTTGGGGATAATGGGCTTTCTCTTTGGGGGCGTGGCGTATGCGTCCTTGCTTTCCCGCCGACGGTTGGCCACGTCACGTGACATGGGTTGGAAGATGGCGTCTCCCACAGACGGTAAGAGCCGGCTTAGAGATCTTTCGGCTGCCACCTCCTTCTTTGCTCTGATGGGGACTTCCACTCTCTGCCTGCCCCTCAAACTTACACTTTTATTCTGGGGCTCCAACCCTTTCCTTTCGACTTCTTTTTCTTAGGATGCGAATGCGTCTTCAAGCTCTCCTGTTCTTTACAGCAGCTCCGGAGGTGCCCTGTTTCCCCTCTGCGTACCAAGGGGGTGGAGGAGGGCGCCCTGGTGGGGCCCATTCCACCCAGAAGGTCGGGGGTCGCCCCGGCCTTCCCCTAACCCCATTTGGGTGAGGCAAGGCCGAGGAGGAGATACTGCTGGGGGGAAATGTGATGCTTTAGTGTAGTTTTCTTCTCAGGGCGCCCTATGGAAGGGTCGATTCTCTTCTTTTTGAGCATCTGGAAAGATTCTTTCAAACCCTTACTGGAGTTGGTACTGACCTATTCCCGGAATTAAGCCACAAGCAAAACCTGATATTCTCGTGCCTCGGTAGTTGGGACCATTGCCCTGTCTTGGTCCCTCCCGTCTTGGTGCCTTCCCAGAGGAAGATGAGAATTGAGCTTTTCAGTGTAGCCATGCACTTATCTCAAACTCTCTTGCTTCTTGTGTATGTGTTGTTTCCTCAGGCTGAGTGAACGATTTCTTTCTGTCTATATGTTGTCGAAGATGCAAGTCACTTCACATAGTAAAATAAGTGGTTTTGGTATATACGCATTCTTCTGCACTCCGTTCTGCCTTGTTTATGATTTTGCAGTCATTTCTGAACTAACTTAATTTTTGCTTCTACTGCCCCCAAACTCCAGTCCATTTCGTTGTTGTGTTTGGAAGGAATCTTGGAAGTTTATTTCAGGAATAAGGAAATTGAGGCCAGGAGACCTATTATTGAGTTCCCATTGTATGAAAGGCAAAATGTTAGGTGCTTTGGGGGAAGAAGAGATTAATCAATCATGTAAATACTTTTGCACTTTAAGGTCTCATTTTATATGTCACTTCCCAGAGGTTTCCCAGAACACGGGTATCTGGAGTTGCCTCTCTTCACTACTATTATTCACTATCTCACTACCTTCACTGTCAGCATAATTATTCTGTTAACTTTGCCCCTTTCATGTTGGAGTATAAATTCCAAGTCCGTCTTGTACATAGTTGGATCCCAGAGTTTAATGCACACTGAGTGTCTGGCAAGCGGTAGACCTTCAATTAATATTTTAATCAATGAAATGTTAGTGTCGGGTTTCAAGTTTAACTTAGTGTTGGGTTTTTTGAGCACAGGTGCCTACTGTATAAGAAATTATGGGTGTTCAGAGTCAAAAAATATTCCATCTCCTGCCTGGATGCTCTCCTAAAATGTCTTTCTTGCCAGAAAAAAGAAAAAGGACGTTTATAAAGTCATCTAAGGGAATGGGGAGTTATTGTTTAATAGGGTACAGAGTTTCAGTTTAGGATGGTGAAAGTATTCTGGAGATAGATGGTAATGATGGTTGCTGAACAGTGTGAATGTTTTTAGTGCCACTGAACTGTACCCTTAAAAATGGTTAAAGTGGTAAATTTTGTTATGTATATTTTACCAGAATTTTTAAAAGATCAGCCAAGTGATAGAAGTAGAAGTAATTGGTATTAAATTTTTTAGTTTATTACTAAGTTGTTTTTATGTTTATAAGTTTTGGAGATTTTAGAGTTTTGTTTCTTGTTTTTTTTTTTTTTTTTTCTTGTTTTTTTTTTTTTTTTTCCTTTTTTTTTTTTTTTTTTGGTTAGGAAGAATGCTGGAAACATTTTTTTCCTTTGGTCTTCTAGCCATCTCCATAGTCACTCTATTTGCACACTTGATTTTTTAGTTTTCATGCTTATCTTTTACAGAATTATATCCTTCACCTAATCTTTTAATCTGACAAAAATCAAGTTGAGCACTTTGAACTTAAATACAGCTTCTAAATAAGTATCTTATCCTAAAATATTCCACTGCCTAGCTTTCTCACTTGTTTTAAAGTTTATTTATTTTGAGAGAGAGAGTCCATGTGTGAGAGAGTGGGGCAGGGGCAGAAAGAGAACTTGAGAGAGAATCCCAGGTAGCCTCTGCCCTGTCAATGCAGAGTCCAACATGGGGCTCAAACTCATAAACCGAGAGCTCATGACTCGTGCCAAAATGGGATGCTTCACTGACTGAACCACCCAGGCTCCCCTTGCTTGTATCTTTAGTATTTTTCTTGCCTCTTTCTTTAAGATTTAATTCATATATAGGTCATTTACTCATTTGTCTTTTTAATGCTAAATTTGCTTGGCACTTCTTAAAAAAGGAGAACAGAGAGGGGTGCTTGGGTGGCTCAGTCGGTTAAGCATCTGACTTCGGCTCAGGTCATGATCTCATGGTTCATGTGAGCCCCACGTCGGGCTCTGTGCTGACAGCCAGCTCAGAGCCTGGAGCCTGTTTCATATTCTGTGTCTCCCTCTCTCTCTGACCCTCCCATGCTCATGCTGTCTCTCTCTCTCTCAGAAATAAATAAAACATTAAAAAAAAAAGTGGGGGGAACAGTGGAATTACTTAATGAGAGTAGCACTTACAGCAGATTCTGAGTTATGCCCCAGACTGTGGGATCATAAGGCCACCCTTCTTTGTTACTGGATCCTATTCTCAGTAAGTTCACTTCTGTTAAGATTGAACATTAGTAATAACATTCCTTGGGAATTTGAAAAGTGGCATGTTGTATGTTACACACAGCTTTTCTTTGTTACCATTTTTGGATGCTTTAGTTAAGGTAATTTATTAGGGTTGAATTCTTTACCAATTAGAATGCTGCTGGAAATTCCCTTAGAATATTTGGAGGAAAATATTCAGTTTAGAGAAAAGCACATGTTTATTGTTGTTATTGTTGTTTTTTAAGTAGGCTTCATAGCCAGCGTCCAGCTAACACAGGTCTTGAACTCATGACCCTGAGATCAAGACCTGAGCTGAGATCAAGAGTCAGGCGCTTAACTCACTGAGCCACCCAGGCACCTCAAGGAAAGCACATGTTGAAACGTGTTATATATATGTACATTTTTCAGAGCATGAGTCCACAGCCCTTTTTCCCCCAGGTTTCCAAGGGTGGGACTCACGCAGAAAATGTTAAGAACCACTGTTTAGATCATTAAATGAACTAATTTATGCAACTGGCTAGCACACTAAGCACACAATATTTACTCAACAAACGTTGTTATTAATATTCAGCGCCTACTGTGTGCCGGGGCAAGACATGCGAAGAAATGGTAGGTATAAAATGGTATGGAAGAATTAGGCAGAGGCTGGATCATGAATCAGGCAGAGGCATGATTTTTTTCTAGGGTATGGCATATACAAAAAGCTGAAAAGTGACATGAACTAATTGATATTTTTTTAAAAAGTCAGTTCTGGCTACTTTGTGGAGAATAGATTTGGGTAGGGAGGGGAAGAGGTAAGAATAAAAGCAGGGAGAACTGTTGAGATGCTGCTGAAGTACTCTGGGAGAGAAGTGATGGTTCCTTGGCTAGTTAATTTGGTTTCATGGTATATTTTGGAGATGGAAACTACTAGACTTACTAATGGATTGTAATGGAAGGGTGAAGGAAAGGGAGGCATGAAGGATAGATGACATCTGGATTTTGGTTTGAGAACTGGGGTTCATGGTGGTTCTGTTTCTTGAGGTGAAGATGGTTTTGAATGTATTAGGCTTAAGGATTTCACACATGTAAGTAGAGACAGATGTCAGGAGTTATTAGAGCTCTGGCAGAGGAGTTTGTTAAGTAGCCTCCTAGCTATAACTCTGAAGTTCTGGGAAAATTGGGTCTGGAAATATAAATATGGAGTTATTGACATGTAAATGATGGTAAAGACAGGGCTAAATGAGATCTCCTTAGGAGACTTAAGGGAGAGAGTGAAGCCAGCCTAGGGTGGTGCCTGTGTGGAGGAGAATGAGGAAGGAGTCAGTAAGATAGGAGAAAAATCAGCAGCATAGTGGTTTTATAGAAGCTGGAAGTAGAGTTTTTCAAGGAGAGTGATCAGTGCGTAAGTGCTGCAGAGAGGTCACATAATAGACAACAGAAGTGACCGCTGGATTTAGCAACATATGTAGTCATAGATGACCTTGACCACAGCACTTTCCATGTATGCAGGAGCAGAAGCCTGATTGTCATGGATTAAGGAGAGATGTGAGGTGAGGGAAGTGGAGATAGCAGGATAGACCACTCAAGAACTTTTGAAATGAAGGAGGAATAAGGAGGTAAGGGGGTCACAGGAGAAATTTTTTTTCAAAGGAGAAATTCTAGAGGAGGCTTGCTTGCTGTTGAGGATGAGCCAATAGAAAACATGGCAATTAATTGTGTAAGAAAGATTATTCAAGATGATATCTTTGACAAAGCAAGAGAAAAATGACATCCAGAGCTTTGCAGAGGAGTATGTCTTTCTTGGGAGCAGGGACACTTAATTGGGGGAAAGTCTAGAGTATGAGTGAAGATACAGATGGGTTTGTTGATACTTATTTTTCCTAATCCCACTAAAATATTGCTCCCAGTTTACAGACCAGAAAAGCAAAGTTGATGAAGGAGGATGATTTATTTGTATAACATCATGGCCCAGTAGTGTCAGTAGTTCTAGAACTCAGATTTCTAAACTTCCAAGAGGGGGTTCCAGTTTGTTATGTTCTTTGAGTTTGAAATGTTATAAAATGTAAATTAACATGTTTTGTGTCTTCTTGGCTCATCTGGATGTTTTGTTCTAGGGACAGATCTGGAAGCATCTCTGCTAAGTTTTGAAAAACTTGACCGTGCCTCACCAGACCTTTGGCCAGAACAATGTAAGTTTTGGGTTTCTTGATATCAGAAGCAATACAGGAGAACCAGTCCTATTTGGAGAGAGATTTTTGAAGTTATCATTTAATTGTAATGGTTAAAATTTTCATTTTACTTCACAGGGAATAGATTAAATTCTGTGGTCTAATGTTAAGAATAGTTTTTTGGTGGTTTAACTTTTTCAGGACACATGTGACTCAGGAAATGATAGACAGCCTTAAAAAAATTACATCTTCTAATAAGTTCAGACAACACGGAGATACTTAAAGTATTTCTTCACTTTCTTTACTCACTCTTATAAAATCACTATTAATAGTTTGGTGCAAATCCTTTTGGCCTTTATAATGATTATATAGATAAATAAATACATATATTAAAAGTATACAACAGGATTTTTTGGGTTGGATTTTTGTTTTTGTTTGTTTTTGGTATAATGTGTTATATGTACGTGGTTGGGCTAATAATAGCTTAACTTATTCCATGAAGTAATTTATTAATGGATCTTTCCATATTAGTAGGTCTTAATCCTCCTGAAGTATTTCATTATATAGATACACTATAGTTTATATATTCCTACCCTATTTGGAAACCTTAGATCCACTGTTTGATATTATAAACAACTTAATGTGTATCTTTGTGCACATGGTAGAGGATGGCTGTGTGTGAGAGAGCCCATTTCCCCAGATACTAGCCATTATTCGATTTTACTGATATTTATTATCTTTAGTTCATGTTTATTAGTGAGATTGAACAGTATTTTATTTTATTTATTTATTTATTAATGTTTATTATTGAGAGACAGAGACAGAGTGCAAGTGGGGAATGGGCAGAGAGAGAGGGAGACACAGAATCTGAAGCAGGCCCCAGGCTCTGAGCTCTCAGCACAGAGTCTGATACAGGGCTCGAACCCATGAGATGTGAGATCATGACAGGCTGAAGTTGGATGCTTTACTGACTGAGCCACCAAGACGCCCAACAGTATTTTAATTTTAAATATCTGTATCTATCTTTCTGTTTCCTAATGTGATTCTTCCTTTGAGACATTTAAATAACATTTGGATTGACAGAACAGCATACCTAAGAAGAAAATTTAAATTTTTTGGTAAGAGATACTGTATATCGCTATCTTCTTCAACTAACTCCTGATCCTTCTAAGTTCAGTTGAGGCATTAGTTTCTTTGAGAAGGTTTTCCTGTCTACCTCAGTCAGATACAGATTTCTTTCTTTCTTTCTTTCTTTCTTTCTTTCTTTCTTTCTTTCTGTCTGTCTGTCTGTCTGTCTGTCTTCCCATAGCACTTGGTATCTTTCTTGGAGCACTTAAAAAATAGCTACTGAGTTTCTCTCCTTTTCCAGACTATAAGCTCCTTGAAGACAAAGCTATTTTCTTTTTTTTTGTTTGTTTGTTTAAAAATTTTTTAATGTTTTTTATTTATTTCTGAGAGAGAGAGAGTGACAGTGTGAACATGGCAAGGTCAAAGAGAGAGGGAGACACAGAATCCGAAACAGGTTCCAGGCTCTGAGCTGGCTGTCAGCACAGAGCCCGATGCGGGGCTCGAACCCACAAACTGTGAGATCATGACCTGAGCCGAAGTCGGCTCAACCGACTGAGCCACCCAGGCACCCTTATTTTCTTTTTATTATTTGGATCCTCTGTGTCTGGGGCACTAAAATATTTATTGAGTAAATAATGTGTTCTTTCTTTTCAGTACCAGGTGTTGCTGAATTTGCAGCTTCCTTTAAAAGCGTAAGTAATATTTCACTTACCTAATGAAGTTAATCCAGTGTTTTACTCCTTAGTAAAAGCCTAAATATCTATTTCTTTATTTGCAAAAAAAATGTCATAGGCTTCAAATCAGTTTGTAGCTACAGCCCTGGAAATCTGTTTGTATTATCATCATGCTGATATAATGTCTTCCTCTGTCCAAATGCTCTATTTTGGCATTTTGACCTTTGTCTATTAGCTGCTTCTCTCAGCTTGAAAGCTTTTAAGTTAAGGCAGTTGAAATATTTAATGTAACACTAGTATTCTTTTTGCCCAAACCATGATTTTGAAGCTTTTCTCTTTTGTTTATGAGATGCATTATGACCTTCAATTATACTTCCTTACAGGAATTTGAAATTCCTCAGTGGCTCATCAGAAACCAAAGTAAAACATCCATTAGAGCTACAACTTTCTACTTTCAGGGCAGCAGACCCTGAAATGTTTTCTTTTTTTGTATGTGTAGGGTGCTGAAATGCTTTAGAAGTTAAATAAACAGTACATTAGAATCTACCCCCCAAACCAAGAATACACTTTACACACTGTATGTTAGCCAATTTGACAATAAGTAAATAAGTAAATGTATCCAGAGTTTGAAAAAAACATACATTGTAATGTCTGTTGCTTTGTTCTCTTCACTGGATCCTTCCCCTACCTCTGATACTCTGCATCAACGCATCTGGAGTGTGTCCATATCGTCTCTATTTTTTTGTTACATAGATGATTCTCATACTCAGCTAGGCTTGAAAACTTGCCAAAAGTTATTTGAAGAATTGGCTCTCTTTCATATTTTGTGTGTTTACTTTTCATAAATGAAAAGATAAAAGTTCTAAAGTTTTCTAAAATGTTACAGTAAAATGAAATTTGAAGTGATGATCATTATAGTTTTCTCACAAATTGAGGACTACTTCTTTAAAAAATTTTTAAAAATTATTTTAATCTTTATTTTTGTGTGAGAAAGAGAGACAGAGACAGAGCATGAGCAGGGAAGGAGCAGAGAGAGAAGGGGACATAGAATTCCAAGCAGACTCAGCTGTCAGCATAGAGCATGAATCACGAGTTCATGACCTGAGCTGAAGTCAGACGTTTAACCTACTGAACCACCCAGGCACCCCTCTTTTTAAAATTTAATTCAAGTATAGTTGACATATATTAGTTTCAGGTGTACAAAATAGTGAATCAACAATTACATATATTACATTATCATTGACTATATTCCCTATGCTGTACTTTTCATTTCTGTGACTTATTTACTTTATAACTGGAAGTTTGTATCCCTTAATCCCCTTCACCTATTTTGCCCACTCCTCTCCCAACACAGCCACCAGTTTGTTCTCTGTATTCACGAGTCTGTTTCTGTTTTTTGCTTATTCATTTATTTTGTTGTTATTTTTTTAACTTGTATTTATTTATTTTGTGAGAGAGAGCATGTGAGCATGAGTGAAGGAGGGGCAGAGAGAGGGAGAAAGAATTCCAAGTAGTCTCAGTGCACTGTCAGTGCAGAGCTAAACATGGGGCTTGATCTCCTGTGTGATCATGACCTGAGCCAAAATTAAGAGTCAGACACATAACCAACTGAGCCACTCAAGCACTCCATGTTTTGTTTGTTTGTTTGTTTTTAGATCCCACATATAAATGAAATCATGTGGTATTTGTCATTTGTCTTTCTCTGACTTATTTCACTTAGCATGATGCTCTCTGGGTCCATTCATGTTGTTATGAATGGCAAGATTTCATTTTTTTTATGGCCGAGTAATATTCCTGTATGTGTGTGTCTGTTTGTGTGTGTGTGTGTGTGTGTGTGAGAGAGAGAGAGAGAGAGAGAGAGAGAGAGAGAGATCTTCTTTCTTTGAATCTTCTCTGCCAATGTTACTTGCTGATTGTCTCAAGCAGTTCAGTTGGAATCTTTTACCAGAACTGGATTTCAAGTAATTTCTTTCATTGCTTTACTAACCTCTTATTGCATGAAACAGTAACAGTGTTCAGATTTTTCTTCTTCTTCTTTTTTTTTAATGTTTATTTATTTTGACAAAGAGATCAGGGGGAGGAGCAGAGGCAGAGGGAGAGAGAATTCCAAGTAGGCTCCACACTGTCAGCACAGAGCGTGACATGGGGCTTAATTTCATAGATTGTGACATCATGAGCTGAACCCAAATCAAGAGTCAGATGCTTAACTGATGGAGCCACCCAGGTGCCCCCAGACCTTTCTCCTAAGACAATTTCTCTGAGACCAGCTATAAAGATGAGCAGTATTATTTTGTAAAGGGACTCTTTGTAGGCCATATCTGAATCTAGAGAAATCTGAGTTTTTGAAATTATAATTTGCCAGTAGTTTTGAACAATTTGAAGGCTGTATGACAAGCTACTTTTCTTATAAGAAGGAAGATTATGATCTTTTTACATTATGTATGCATCTCAGTGGATATATTCTTAAATTTTGACAGCCTATTACTAGTTCTCCACCCAAATGGATGGCTGAAATAGAACGTGATGACATTGACATGTTGAAAGGTAAGCAATTCTGGTGACCTCTAATAGGTCTGACCTCTAATAGGTTCTAACCTGACATTTATGCTCTTCCACAAACCACCTTTCCAATTTTTCTCTCCCTAGTCTCTTACGAGTATTCTCTGCTGTAGTCAGACTGCCTCCTTAACCAAGCTGACTCATGGCTCTTCATGTTTGAATGCTTGTCCCTGTTTTTCCATGTGTATAAATCCCTTCAATTCAGGACCCGTCATAATGATTTCTGCTGCTTCTAAATTAACTTAATATTAACTTTATTTTGTATAATGCTACACTTGACAAAAGCATTCACATAAAAATTTCCCATTTAAATCTCCTGTGAGTTAGGTATGATGATGTCTAAGGTTCAGAAGTTAACTTAACCAAGATTTATTAGAATTAAAATTTAAACTGATCTTTTAAGTCTACCCCTTTACCACTTTAACATAAGTGCCTTATTTAGGATTTACTGCTAAATATTGTTGTCAGTACTATTAATTGATAACCTCTTAGTGGGTTAAGACCTGTCTTTTAGTTCTTTCTATCCCATCAACTTCTCCCATAAAGAATACTATAAGTAGTGAAATGAATATTGTTGTTTGATAAATGACTTGGAACTCAACCACAAAGTAGAAATTTAAATTAAAAAACATTAATTTTCCTTGATTTTGCTCTACTTTATTTAATTTTTATCATCCTTCTGGTGATAAGATTCATGATGGTTGTAAAGTAATAGAATGAAATTAAGATAAAAATCTGGCATTCTTGAGCTATATAAGAGCTGAACAGATCACGAAAGTCTACTTATGCCAGATATGGATAATGAGTGTGGCATGATAAGTGGGAGAAAATAACACCTTTATTTGATTTCAGAAGTAATTCATTGTCCTGCGTGAAATGCTTAAATGCAGATCCCCTCCTCCAGCCATGGAAAAATTGTCTCAAAGGCATCTGGGTTCATTGTTACACTGTTCCAAACAGACATTTATATAATGTCCCATCAGTATGTGATTCCTAAGGAAACTTTACATCTTCAATAACGGATTATAGCATCATGTTCCATGCAAATTGACTGGTGTCTTGAACATAAAAGGAATTGTGTGCTATTTAAATGAAAATCTGGTGGACTAAGTTTTTATTTTAAGTATACTGCCTTTTTATCTAGTAAACTTAAAAAAATCTATAGGACTTTGGTTTGAAGGTAAAGTTTGGATTAATGTTTAGTCCCTGTTTACTAACTTAGGGAAGTGGGGAACGGTAACAGTTTTGTTGCTATCTTATTATTATTTGGAATAATGGGGACTTATAAATGATAGTGGAGACAGTGTCCATTTTGCAAGACAAAGATCTGTCTGTGAGACTTTCTCAATGCTGTGTCATATCACAAGGTTTCATATTTTAATGATGTGTTTATTTTATGTGATAAATAAGTTCATCTGAAGCATTTTGTAACAGGAAAAATTCACTGATTTGTGTGTGTGCGTGTATAAGGAGAATGATTGAATGAGAAGAGATCATTTTCTACTTAATAGATAAGAATTTAGCTTGAAAAGTTTTAGAACAGGGATTTCCAATATGAATGGATTGTCACTAGAGAACAGTAGAAAGAAATGGTATTGAAATAAATTATTCTGTTTCAGAACTGGGGAGCCTCACCACAGCTAATTTGATGGAGAAGGTACGAGGCCTACAGAACTTGGCCTATCAGCTGGGGCTAGATGAATGTGAGTACCCATACAATCACATTTATTTAGGGTTGCAGGTTGTATATTTCATGACGAGTTCTGCTGTAACTCAGAAAGTATCTTTATTAGGCATTCTGAAGATAAGGAGTCACTATAATCTAGTGTGCTAGATTAAGTTTATGGCATTATATACTGGAATAATTACAGAGTTTACTCAATAACAGGTTTTTTTTCTCTGTATTTGAGAAAAGTTTAAACACTTTCAGTTTAAAGCTATAGAATGTCAAATCAAACTAGTGAAAGAGGGACTTTATTAGTTTGCATAAATCAAAATTTCAGGAGTAGAAATAGCTTTCAGGTCAGATCTTTGACTTTTAATGATGTCATTGGGATGTGCTCTTATTCTTGGCTTTTGTTTTGCAGCTCAAGGCTCTTGCATTAGCCTTGTTCTTTGAACTAGCACTGGGGAAGGGGGCCAGAAGGAGCTCCACTTTATATGTCTTTAAATCTTGTAATCCTAAAATACAGAACATCTTTTATGAACATTCCAAAAGAAAGATCCTGGGGAGGACTCAGACTGTTCCATCTTGATTCATATTTATTTTAGAACCACCCCTTTAACCAGTTTGCATGAAACACTCTGATGGGCCAGGCTTGGGTCCTGATTATAGACACTGTTTAGAGGGGTTAGTCTGACTCAGATCACATGGAATGGGAATAAAGATTGGTTCCCCAAAGGAAAGCCCATATAGATTATATCTCTTCCCATACTGTATTCATTATAAAACTGGGAAAGGAATTGTAGAATTTCTTACTTTTTAAGTGAAAGAGGAACTCAACATAATACTTTGTTCTCAATGGGTATTTCCTGAGACTTCTTTAATCCACAGTTGTGAGAGGCTACAGTAGTTTATAATTTTCTTCAAACATACAAATTTTGCTTATTGGAACAATCCCAAAAAAGTTTCATAAATTGTTTTTCTTTTTTATATAGAGGATTTGTTCCTATTATTTAAATTAGTGCCAAATTCGATATTTTACTTTAAAATTAAATTAAAATTTATTTATAGCAAGCAAGGAGAGGAGTAGAGTGAGAGGAGAGAATCCCAAGCAGGCCCCATGCTGTCAGTGTAGAGCCCAACTCAGGGCTCTATCTCATGAACTGTGAGATCATGACCTGAACCAAAATGAAGAATTGGGTGTTCAACCAACTGAGCCACCCAGACCCCTGTAAAACTTCTAATTTTTGACTAATAGTCATCACTTCCTTAGGCCTCTTTATCTTTTCTATATCTCCATCACTGTCATTTAACAATTGGCTTTCTTTTACCAAGAAAATATTTTCATCACTTCATGAATCAAGGAGCGGGAAACAACAAACTGCTTTGAAATATGGTTGCTAGGTGGTCTACTAGGTTTACTCATTGTTATTTAACTTTCCTCTGTTTTACTCGTCATTTATTTCTAATTAAAATATATGTTTTGGCAAATTTACTATTTACAACGTATATCATGGACTTTCAGGGTTTATAATGAAAAGGCAAATCTGTGATTATTCATGAATGCAAGGTTGGTATCATAAAGAAGATTCTTTTACTAGGCCTGGATAATAAATGCTGTAACAATCATAATAATCCTTTATTTTGAGGTGCGGGGTGGCTCAGTCGGTTAAGCATCCAACTCTTGGTTTTGGCTGAGATCATGATCTCACGATTTCAGGAGTTTGAGCCCCACATTGGGCTCTGTGCTGACAGTGCAGAGCCTGCTTGGGATTCTCTCTCTCTCTCTGTCTCTCTGACCCTCCCCCACTCGATGCACTTGCGCACGTGAATGCGTGCTCTCTCTCTCTCTTAAAAATAAATAAACTTAAAAAAAGATCCTCTCTCCCTCTGCCCCTCGCCTTTGCTCATGCTCTCTAAAAAAAAAAAAAAAAAGTAATCCTTTATCACTCTGTGTCAGTTTTTTTAATGAAGTTTTATGTTTATTATATCAAGAAGACGCTCTGTTGCCAAATTATTTATCCGCATTATTATCTCTAGTTGTGGTTGAAACTGCTACATTTCTTCTAATTAGCTTTTCTGCTTTCATACTGAGATAGATAATAGTGTTTTTCCCCATTTTTAAAAAATGTGTTTTATATATTTTGAGAGAGAGAGAGCATGCGTGCATGAGCAGCAGAGGTGAGGCAGAGAGAGGGAGAGAGAGGATCCCAAGCAGGCTCCGCATCTTGAGTGCGGAGCCTGATGCGGGCCTCCATCCCACGAATCTCAAGGTCATGGCCTGAGCAGAAATCAAAATTAGTTGGATGCTTAACCAGCTGAGCCACGAAGTAGAAAAAATAGAATAATGACCTCATGTTCCCAAGACCCAGCTTCAATAGTCCATATACGGCCAATCTGTTTCATTTACACAATCTCCCATAATTTGTTTAAAGCAAATCTTAGGTATCCTATTACTTCATCACCCAATAACTTCATATATAATTCCAAAAATCAAGGTCTGTTTCCCACTTCCCCTAACCTTTTAAAATATAACATATAACCACCATTCCGGGGCGCCTGGGTGACTCAGTTGGTTAAGTGTCCGACTTCAGCTCAGGTCGTGATCTCACGGTTCATGGGTTCGAGCCCCACGTCAGGCTCTGTGCTGCCAGCTAGGGCCTGGAGACTGTTTCAGATTCTGTGTCTCCTTCTCTCTCTGACCCTCCCCTGCTCACGCGCTCTCTCTCTCTCAGAAATAAATAAAAACGTTAAAAAAAATAAAAATATAACCACCATTCCATTACTGTACCTAAATATTTTTAACAAACTATTGTCAAATAGCTAATCAGAATTCAATTTCCCTTGTTGATTTAATAATTGTCTTTATCAATTGTTGGCTTATTTGAATTAAGCCTTAAATAAGGTTTATGCACTGTATTTGATTGATATATCCCTTAAGTCTCTCTTAATCTGTCATAGTACTACCTCCCTTTTCTTTTCCCTTACCATTTATTAAAACTAGTTATTTGTTGTGTAGAATTTTTCACATTCTGGATTTTGTTTACATTCCTGTGGTAGTGTTTAATATGTTCATTTATCCCTTTTTTATTTCCTGGTAGTTAGATATAGAAGCCTGCACAGATATAGCGTGAACTTTTATTATTTTGGCAAAGAATGTTTCATAAATGGTATTATATATCCATCCATCAGAAGGTGTATATGTCTGCCTATCTCTCTTTGTGATGTTAAAATTAATTAGTTGATAAAGGCGTTGTTAGCCTGAACTATTCTTTGTAAAATTCTCTTATCAGCCTTACAGCAGAGTTTTAGCATTTTTTGGTAACTGCCTTGTTCCCCTGTTGCCAAATGGTGATATTCTAATTCTGTCATATTTTTGTGACTAGCTAGAAGTCTTCTATAAAGGACTTTATTTTATCAACTATTTTTTATTACCTTGAAAGCTATTTTTACAGAATAAATTATTCTTTTACTTTATCGGTTTTTAGAACTAAGAGTTCCCTAAACATCAGTAAACTTTATTTTAATGGATTTCCGCAGAATGAGAAATTTGGTGTGGTTTGTTTTAGTTTTTAATCCACAGAGTTAAAAACATTATTACTATTAAGTGTTTGTACTTCTAAAACTTAAGACTCTGGAGGTAGAGATTTGCAGTCACCTAACATAGCCACCTGAAGCACTGAACCAAAATTCCAAAACAGAAATGCTCATTTCTGCCATATGAATCCCATGAACACAGCTGAGATTTTTCAGAATTTCCTCCTGGTTCAAAATTCAGCTTTATTTCGGGGTTTCTGTATCAGTGCTTTGCAACTCATTGTCATCTTCTGTAATCACAAATTAACTGACATACAGAAAATAATTTTAAAGTTTAGAATTGGAAAGATTTATATTGATATGTATTGGACTTCTTGGGTATAGTCAATCTTTATTTTATCATATATGGTGTGTTTGCATAAAAACAAGATCTTTTTTTTGTCCTTACAGATTATTCATCTACTCTAGGGGTTGACATTTACTTGAAACCCTAATCTGGTGTTTCGATGTCTCAATCCTCTTTCCTGCATTAATTGAGAGGATGACATGGATGAAAAATAAGCAGTAGGAACTGATGAATCCCCAAGGACCAGTGATCCTGTTTTCATGCAAATATCTGCACTGATAAAGATGATGGAAAGAAAAAAAATGCAAAAAATATCTGTCCTCAAAACATGATTGTTTGTCACCTCCCTAGGGCATTGTTAAATGTTAGTATAGAAATAATGTGTACCTTCTAGGGTTGATAATAACTAGATTGTGTCTTTTGGAAGATGAACCATGCCCTTTGATTCAGTATGTGATTATGTGTCAGATAACCCTTTTGGTATGGAGATTTTGTGGAGTGCAGTAATTTTTTGTATGGGCATTTATAGCTTGTCATGATTGAGGTCCCTTGGCTTGATTTGAGCTGTTAATTTATATGAAATTCTCATGGAATATATAGAAATATGAAAAATCATAAACTACCTTACTATATAAAGAATTTCATTTCTTTCTGAGTTCAGTGTCCCTCTTGTTTTGCTGTAGTACTATTGCAGTCACCTAACCAGTCTTCCTACCTCTCAACTACCACATTCCAGGCCTTCTTGTTTACTCTTCTCAGATTAATTTTTCTAAAGTATCATTTGCTGCTTTTGTCTTTTGCTCATTAGTTATTAGTAGTCCTTTACTGACCATGCAGTCAAATTCATACTCTAGAATGTCATTCAAAATCCCCTTCATTCTGGTCCTAGCTGAATATCTAGTTTTCTTACTTTTTCCCTCCCAAAATACCGTACACTGTTCCTGTTTGAAATAGTCACTCTTCCTGAAACACTTGCCTATCTTTATTCTATCCATGCTATTCCTTTTTCTCAGAAAGCTCTCCCTGACCTATTTCTAAAATTAGAACTTTTATTAATCCTTCACTATTTAGTCCAAAATTTACCCCTTTCATTAGCCTTTCCTTTTCATTCCTGATCTAGAAAGTGAGCTGTCTTTCCTCGCCCCCTAAATTGCCCCTGAAGCAGTTCATTTGTTCCATACTACCACTTTGGCAGATTTTTTTGTACATGTTTTATCCCTTAGATTGATTATAACTCTTTTAGGTAACAATCATAATTTGAGCTATCTTTCTAGAGTATCTGGCATATAGTGAACAGGCATTTATTTGCACAGTAAAGTATTTGCATACTAAAATGTGAATTTGCTGATTGAATGATAACTGCTGATGACTTCAGGTGAAATGATGAAATTTCTCTAGTGAAATCCATTGACTTAAAACTGAAAAAGTGGAAGTTTCTGGAAATTGTTTTTTCTGGATAGTTGGAATTTTAGTGATAAGATGTAACATTTGAAGGTCTTGTAATATCTGGAATCTTTCCTATAATGGCTGGATGATCAACCAAATGTAGTAAAAATAAGATGAAGCTTGTTGGTGATGATTTGGTTTTATCTTCTCCTTGAGCTTTTACTCCATCACTATTATGATCTGGACATGATCCTGATTTAGTCTTTCAATCAGTCCATGCTTTATCCCTAAGACCAGTGGAACTAGGGGTGCCTGGTTGACTCAACTGGTAGAGCATACAACTCTTGATCATGGGGTTGTAAATTTGAGCCCCACATTGGGTATAGAGATTACTTAAAAAATAAAATCTTAAGACAACAACAACAAACCAGTGAAACTATTGTGAATCCTATGGAACAGTGATTCTCAACACATTTACCTTTTAAATAAATTTCATCTCTTGTCTCTGAAGGCTAGAATCCTTTCAGTAGTCCATGCAGATGAGCTAATTAATGGCTATATTCAAAATATTTTTAAATAGAATGTGAAAACTGGGAAAGCAAAGGATCATGCCATTTGAAACAAGGCTAAAGCTTGGGACTCTGATGCATTCTTTTTTCTTTTTCTATCTTATAAACAGCTTAGTTGAGATGTAATTCACATTATACAATTCACTTATTTATAGTGTACAATTCAGTGGTTTTTAATATATTTAGAGTTGTGCAACTATCACCACAGTTTATCTCCAAAAAAAAACCCTGTCCCTTTAGCAGTCATTCCTTACCCCTTACCCCTTCGGCCCACACGTCTAGGCCATCACTAATCTGCTTTCTGTCTATGAATTTACCTATTCTGGATGTTTCATATAAATGAAATCATACAATATGTAGTCTTTGTGACTGATTTATATCACTTAATATGTTTTCAGTGTTTATGTTGTAGCATGGATCAGCACTTAATTTCTTTTTATGGTTAAATAATAATCCATTTATAGATATATTTATCCACCAGTTATCCACATTATACTTACCCCCACTTGATGGACATTTGGATTTTTTCTATTTGACTAGTATGAATAATGCTGCTATAAACATTTACTTACAAGTTTTTGTGTGGATTTACCTTTTTGTTCTCTTGGGCTTGTAACCAAAGTAAAATTTCTCAGTCATATGATAACTCTACATCTGACATTCTGAGGAATTGTCAGACTATTTTCCATAGTGGCTGCACCATTTTACATTCCCACCAGCAGTGTATAAGCGTTTATTGTTTCTCTGTATGCTTGCCAGTACTTGTTTTTGTCTTCAAAAAATTATCATCCATCTTAGTGGATGTGAAGTGTTATCTCATTATTTAGATTTAACATTTGACTAATAACTAATGATATTGAGCATGTTTTCATGTGCTTATTGACCACCTGTATATCTTTTTTTGGAAAACCGTTCATTTAAATCCTTTACCCGTTTTTATTTGTTTTTATTTACTTATTTTTTTAAGTTTATTTATTTTGAGACAGACAGACAGCATGAGATAAACTGTGAGATCATGGCCAGAGCTGAAACCAAGAGTCAGACACTTAACCAACTGAGTCACCCAGGCACCCCTAGATCCTTTACCCATTTTTAAATTGGATTATTTGAGTATTATTGAGTTGGAAGAGGTTTTTTTTTTTTTAATGTTTATTTATCTTGAGAGAGAGAGCAGAGAGTGAGCAGAGGAAGAAGGGCAGAGAGGGAGGGAGACAGAATTCCAAGTAGGCTCCACACTGTCAGCACAGAGCCTGATACAGGGCTTGAACTCACAAACTGAGATCATGACTTGAGCCGCTATCAGGTGTTGGATGCTTAATCAACTGAGCCACCCAGGTGCCGCATATTCTTTATATAGTCTGAAAACAGGTTACTTATCATATTTATGACTTGCAGAAGTTCTCTGCCATTTTGTGTGTTGTGTTTTTACTTTCTTGATGATGTCCTTTGAAGCACAAAATTTATTTTTTTACTTTTCTTTTTTTTCTAATAGTTTATTGTCAAATTAGTTTCCACATAATACTCAGTGCTCATCCCCACAAGTGCCCTCCTCCATGCCCATCCCCCCTCCCCCCCACATCCATCAGTCCTCAGTTTTTGTCAGCATTCAAGAGTCTCTCATGGTTTGCTTCTCTCCCTTTCCCCCATCATTTCCCCCCTTGTTCCTCCGTCAAGTTCTTCCTAATCCTCCTATACGTGCAAACATATGATATTTGTCCTTCTCTGCCTGACTTATTTCGCTCAGCATAATACCCTCAAGGTCCATCCATGTTGCTACACATAGCCAGATTTCATTCTTTCTCATTGCCATGTAGTATTCCATGGTATAGATAAACCACATCTTCTTGATCCATTCATCTGTTGATGGACACTTAGGCTCTTTCCATGTTTTAGCTATTGTAGAGAGTGCTGCTATGAACATTGGGGTCCATGTGCTCCTATGCGTCAGCATTTCTGTATCCCTTGGGTAAATTCCTAGCAGTGAAGCACAAAATTTTTAAATGTTGTTTAAGTCTGGTTTATCTATTTTTGTTGTTGTCGCTTGTATTTTGGTTTTATGCCTATGAAACCATTGCCTAATCCAGTGTTGTGAAGATTTATGTCTGTGTTTTTTCTAAGAGTTTTATAGTTTTCACTCTTACATTTAGGTCTTTGATCCATTTTTTAAGTTAATTTTAGTATATGGTATGAGGTAAGGATCCAAATTCATTGTTTTGCATGTGGATATCCAGTTGTTTGAAACATAATTTGTTGAAAAGACTATTCCTTTTCTATTGATTGTCTTGGCATTTTTGTCAAAAATCAGTTGGCCATAAATGTGAGGGTTTATTTCTAGACTCTTTGTTCTGCTTCATTGATCTTATGTCTGTCTTTATGTCACTACCCCATTGATTTGATTACTGTAGTTTTGTAGTAAGTTTTGAAATTGGGATGTGTAAGTTTTACAGCTTTGTTCTTTTTCAAGATTGTTTTGGATACTCTGGGTCTCTTGAATTTCCATAGGAATTTAATTTGTTGCAAAGAAGTCAGCTGGGATTTTGACTGCATCTGTGGATTAGTTTGGGGAGTATTCCCATCTTAATAACATTAAGATGATTCCTGAATGTAGTATGCCTTTCTGTTTACTTAGGTCTTTAATTTCTTTCAATAATATTTTGTAGTTTTTGAAATATAAGTTTTACATTTTATTTTTTAATTCTTAAATATTTTATTTTTTGATGTTACAAATGTTATTGTCTTCCCTTTTTTAAAAGTTTATTTATTTATTTAGTTAGTTATCTTTAAACCCCAACATGGGGCTTGAACTTATGACCCCAAGATCAAGAGTTGTGTGCTCCTCCAACTGAGCCAGCCAGGTGCCCCAATGTTATTGTCTTCTTAATTTCATTTTAATTTTCATTTGCTCATTAGTGTTTCAATTTTTTTCCAAGTTTTCATTTAAATTTCAGTAAACATACAGTGTAATATTAATTCCAGGTGTAGAATTTAGTAATTCATTACTAAAATACAACACCCAGTGCTCGTCACAAGTGCCCTCCTTAATACCCATCACCTATTTAACCCATCCTCCCACCCCCAGCAACCCTCAGTTCTCTATAGTTAAGAGTCTGTTTCTTGGTCTGCCTCTCTCTCTTTTCCCCCAATATTAATTTGTTTTGTTTCTAAAGCTCATTTGGTACTTTAGAGAAGTACAGTTGACCTCTGAATAATGGGGCTTGGGGTGTCAAACCTCTGTGCATTTGAAAATCTCTGTATAACTTTGACTTCCCCAAAACTTAACTACTATTAGCCTACTGTCGGCCAGAAGCCTTACTGATGAGGTAACATTAGTTAACTCATATTTTTATGCTACATGATTTATATACTGTATTCTACAATAAAGTAAGTTAGAGAAAATAAAATATTAAGAAAATCATAAGGAAGAGAACAAAGGTACAAAGGTAGTACCAAAGAAAAACTTCTGCTTCCAAGCTATCCTGTGGTATAGTAGACTTCTCTACCCTGGAGGTATATTATCTTTGAAAAAATGATCATTTATATTTGGAAATTGTTTTCCATCTAGATATTCTTAAAGAACAGTTAGCTGTGTTCTTTATTTTTATTTTTTTTAATGTTTATTTTTGAGAGAGACAGGGTGCTAGTAGGAGAGGGGCAGAGAGAGAAGGAGACACAGAATCTGAAGCAGGCGTCAGCTCTGAGCTGTCAGCACAGAGCGTGACACAGGGCTTGAACTCACAGATGGCAAGATCGTGACCTGAGCCAAAGTCTGACGCTTAACCAACTGAGCCATCTAGAATTTTTATTTTAATCTCAAGGAAGAGTAGGATTGCAAAATGGGGACCCTTACAGCCTGGATAATCTTCTCTGTGGCCTGATAGCAGAGATATTTGTCTGGCTTACTTTATAAGACCTGTTCAGTCTCCCTCTACATTAGAAGTTAAATTAACTGCAGTTGATTGATTGAGGAGGAAAATTGTCTCGCCTTTAACCTCTAGATGGCAGCATGAGTCCTACTGTACTAACAGCTTCTCCTCTACCCATATCTCTTGAGCTGGGTTTCTGATTTAGGTAAAAAATTCTTGTGACTTTACCAGACTATTTGCACAACTTTTGTTGATATGTTGCTTGATTTTTTAGCTTTTTGTTTTTTCTTTTCATCTCCCCAGTTTTTAAATCCCTTCTTAAAGCAACATATATTTTTGATGCTCAGAGTCCTTTAGGTTCTCTATCATCAGAAAGAGTATTTTGCTTTTGATTAAGAAGATGGGTAGAAAAAATTCTAAAAATGTGGTGGTTTAATTCAATAGCTTTTGTACCTGGACATAAGTTCCCTTCAGAATAGGCTCAGTTCTCTCATCTCAGCTTCTGTTGTTCTAACCTTTGAACCTGCAGGTTACTGTGTGATATTAGACAGTGCTTATTCAGTGAAGGTGGGACTGTTGGCTAAAATTAAGGAAATGAACTTGGACTCCTTAGTTGTTCTTCAAGAAGAATTTAATTGTTTTAAAATAAAACTTTGCAATATTTAGCCATTTTGAGTGATAAGGTAATTTCAAAAGAATGGAGTATTCAGCAACTGTTTGAGTGCCAACTTGGTACAAGACTTTGTAGGGGACGTGAAGATGAATAAGACATAATTACTGCCCTTGTACAGATTAAAATCTAGCAGGAATGGGAGATAAGACAATTAAATAAATGATTCTTAGTAGAAAGTAGAAGAGATAAGCTCCATGAGACTACAAAGACCTACAGGGGAGGGGAGAAGAGGGCAATTACATTAAATTGTTATAGGAATGGTAGATATGTTTTGTTTTATGTGTTAACATGGGTTGGTTAGTAAGGATTGTCTAGGGCCATAGAATTGAGAGTTTTGAGAAGGAGCCTGGAGTCAGAGCGGTCAGTTCGTGTTGTCTGCTGTGGACAAGGGGAAGAAATGTGGTAGTATTTGCAATTTCTGGGTCATTGAAAATAGACCTTAAAGAACACATAGGAGCTTGTTAGGTGGGAGTGAGAAGGGAGTATTCAGAACAAAACAGTTTGAGGAGCAGCTTTGCTCAGGGGATGGTGGGAGTGATCTAATCTGGTTGTTGTTGTTTTTTAATTTTTTTTTAAATTTATTTCTGAGAGAGAGAGAGACAGCGTGAGCAGGGGAGTGTCAGAGAAAGAGGGAGACACAGAATCTGAAGCAGGCTCCAGGCTCTGAGCTAGCTATCAGCACAGAAACCAACACTGGGCTCGAACCCACCAACCATGAGATCATGACCTGAGCCAAAGTTGGACACTTAATGGACTGAGCCACCCAGGCGCCCCTAATCTGGTTCTTAAGAAGCCCAGGTTACCTCATGGTCCATAAGAACTAAGACAAGGAGGGAAATAGGGGCTGGATTGAGAAGGGCCTTGAATTCCAGGAGCTGAGGAGTTCTTTAAAAGGTATTTATTTTAGTGGTTATAATATTAACTATGTGTTCATTATAGATGGTTTATAGAGAAAGTTAGCTAAAAGAGACTTTACCATAAATCTGTTACTGTAAAGATAAGGAAGAAAGTAAAAACTATAGCCTCACCACTAAGAAATAACCACTTTTTAACATTTTGATGTGTTTTTTGACCCACTCTTTTCCCTTTGTCTGTGGATGTTATGTATACATTTCTGCTTGTGCCCATACATAAACACGGACGTGCATTTCAACATAACTGAGACTGTACTATATGTATATAGCTTTAGCCTGTGCGTTTTTTCTATTTATTCTATCTTAACTGGTTTTCTGTGTCATTAAAAATTCTACCACTGAAAACTTCTGAGTAAGGAGCTCACACAGTTAGGAGACCTTGGTGGATAGGATGGAATGGAATGGTGGAGATAGGAGGCTAGAAACTATTATCGGAGTCCTGCAAGAAGACTTGAGGGCTTGAATGAATGGTGGCAGTGAGAATGTTGAGAAGGGAAAGAAGTACACTGGCAGTAGATGTTTCAGCTGTATCATTTCCAGCACTAGGTAACTCTGGATGACCTTAGGGGGTAAGCTGAAGTTAGAGTCTACCAGGATGCTTTGAGCCTGACTAATTGTAGGGACTTCAGAAGAAGGAGAGAGATCCAGCTAAAGAAAAACATCACCTAACTCTTCTGCATGTCCCTTAGGAAGCAGGCATCTTGATTTTTTTTTTTTTTTTTTTTAAATAAGTAACACCCATTTGTATAGGTGTATGTTTTTAATAGAGTGACAGCAGTGCTCTTATCTAGTTTGGGCAACAGGTAATGTTTTGGATAGATATTTTTCTCTCAGGGAATCAACACATGAAACAGGGTATCCATAACTTCGGAAATGGATTTGTGGATTTCCTCTACATTACTTGTTGGCAGGTCATCAGGCCTCTGTGTTGAATAAATTATTTGTGCATAATTTTCTTTCACAGTAGTGCTATTTTACTCACTTAGCTTGCCTGTAGTTATTCAGGAAATTGGTATGGCCATTATATATAGTTGATGTCCAAATCTTTGGATTCTGGAAATAAATTTCAGAAGTTTAAATTTGAAATAACATGGCGACTATACTTACTGTGGTGAGCATAGTATAGAGTTATCAAATCATTGTGATGTACACTTGAAACTAATTCAACATTGTATGTCAACTATACTTCAAAAATAAAGAACTATGTTTAAAATAACAGTAATTGGTCCCAAGTATTTGATGTTGATACATCTATTAATTACAGTTATATTTGGCTTATATCAGCAACAGGGTCAATTCCTCCCAGAAGAGAAGACAGCATTCTACGTGTAACTGGAAATTTGTGGGATCTCTGACAGAGAGGGAAATACACTGCCTAACTGTGTTCTAGAAAGGCACTTCCTACCCATACGTTCTTGTGAACACCATGTATTTTAATTTTTTTTTAATGTTTTTTATTTATTTCTAGGAGAGAGAGAGACAGCGTGAGCAGGGGAGGGTCAGAGAGAGAGGGAGTCACAGAATCTGAAACAGGCTCCAGGCTCTGAGCTGGCAGTCAGCACAGAGCCCGACGCGGGGCTCGAACCCACGAACCGCGAGATCATGACCTAAGCAAAAGTTGGACGCTCAACCGACTAAGCCACCCAGGCGCCCCCATGTATTTTAATTTTTAAAGTCACTGCTAATTTGGAATTTGGTAGGCAAAATATTAATATCTTGTTTTAATGTTTATTTCTTCACTTATAAAGATGAACTTTTTTTTAATGTCTCTTAATTATATCTGTTGATAGGGAAATTTAAGAAGGTATACATTTAAATTATTTTAACCTGAAAAATAAAGCCAGGTAACTTGATTCAAAAGCACCTAAAGACAGTGTTTAATCTGCATTTCTCAAATACCAAATGAAATTTATCTTTGTTTTCTTTGTTTTGGGTACTGCCATACCATTTACCATTGTCATTAACATGACATCCTATTTAGGTAGTAATACAGTATAAAATCTAGAAATCCCACTTTGTAGGGATCAAAGTTATTCCTCGTAATTAGAAATTGTCAGTTTAGCCTTAAGTATTTTGTTTTCAAAAATGTATTATGATAATGGGAAATAAAACATGCCATTATTTTTCATTCTTCCCTTGGTTAACAAATTAGGATGCACAAAGCCTCAAATTACCTCTAAGGCTTATAAGCATTCATATATTTTGTCCATTAGTCAAGTTATTTTATAAACCCAACATTGCTTCTGAAATGGCTTTACACACAAAGAGGATTTTACCATAAAATGCTTGTGGTATTTTATTCTCTTCAGATTTGGGGGGAGGGAGAGGGAGGTGAAGGATAGAGGAAAGAAAGCAGGGCATATATTAATTTGGATGGGATTGGTTTCAAAGTAGCATTCTGTATAATCCCACTGCCTACAAAATGTATGGTAGGGAAAGATGTATATGGCGAAGAAATTTAAAGTTCAACATCAAAGGAATAACCAAGTGAACTACTATAGTACATCCACACAGTAGAAGACAGTGTAGCCATTAAAAATGTTCAAGCATTAAAGAGAATTTAAGTACAGAAAATTGCTCACTATATGTAAGGATAATTGCAAGTGAAAAAATAATGCAAAGCAAAATCAAGTGTTTTTAAAAAATCTTTTTTGTTTTGTTTTATTTTGTTTTAAGAGCATGGGTGTAGACAGATGATAGGAAGGAAATATACCAGTATCTTCTCTGTTTTGTTTTTCTATCTTGGAAGAAGAAACATTTATTTTGCCTTATAAGCACCAGAAATACACCAAAAATGTTTTAATGGCTATCTTGAGTGACTTTTTTTGTGTTTAAAATTTTCTGAATTTTCATTATTGCCCACAGTGAACACTCTTCTGTTGTGTAGAAAAACTTTAGTTTTTATTTCTTTTAAATGTTTGTTTATTCTTGAGGGAGAGAGAGACAGAGTGTGAGTGGGGGAGGTTCAAAGAGAGGGAGACACAGAATCTGAAGCAGGCTTCAAGCTCTGAGCTGGCTGTCAGCACAGAGCCCGACGCTGGGCTCGAACTCATGAGCCGTGAGATCATGACCTGAGCCAAAGTCAGATGCTTAACCAACTGAGCCACCCAGGCACCCCGAAAAACTTTAAAAAATAGAGAAAAATTATATACTATTTTAGAAACAGAATCATAGTTACTTGAAATCTTCTGATTTCCTGTGCAGTTAAAAACTTAAACTCTTTTGTGGACTGTTTCTAAATAAAAATGACTAGATCCACTAATAACAATTGATCATTTTAAGCAAGTGACATATAGAAAGCAGAGAGAGAAACAGAGAGACAGAGAGAGAATCCCAAGCAGCCTCCAAGCTGTCAGCACAGAGCCCGATGCAGGGCTCGAACTCACGAACCGCGAGATCATGTCCTGAGAGGATATCAAGAGTCAGTCGCTTAACCAGTAGAGCAAACTAGAAGCCCCTAATAAACTTTTAAAATGGAGGTATACTATACCTACAGAAAAGTACATAAATTATAGCTTAATGAATGTTCTTAAAATTAATATTTCCATGTAGCCACAACCCAGAACAGGTGAAGAAGTAGAACTTCTCTGAGGCACCTGGATGGCTCTGTTGTTTGAGCATCTGACTTGATTTCAGCTTGGGTCATGATCTCGCAGTTCATGTGTTCCAGCCCCATGTTGGGCCCTGCACCTTGCTTGGGATTCTTTTTTTTTTTTTTTTTTAATTTAAAAAAAAATTTTTTTTTTCTTTTTTTACAAATAGTTTATTGTCAAATTAGTTTCCACATAACACCCAGTGCTCATCCCCACAAGTGCCCTCCTCCATGCCCATCCCCCCCTCCCCCCCACATCCATCAGTCCTCAGTTTTTGTCAGCATTCAAGAGTCTCTCATGGTTTGCCTCTCTCCCTTTCCCCCACCATTTCCCCCCTTCTTCTCCCGGTTGGTCCTCTGTTAAGTTCCTCCTAGTCCTCCTATACGTGCACACATATGATATTTGTCCTTCTCTGCCTGACTTATTTCGCTCAGCATAACACCCTCAAGGTCCATCCATGTAGCTACACATGGCCAGATTTCATTGTTTCTCATTGCCATGTAGTATTCCATGGTATAGATAAACCACATCTTCTTGATCCATTCATCTGTTGATGGACACTTAGGCTCTTTCCATGTTTTAGCTATTGTGGAGAGTGCTGCTATGAACATTGGGGTCCATGTGCTCCTATGCCTCAGCATTTCTGTATCCCTTGGGTAAATTCCTAGCAGTGCTATTGCTGGGTCATAGGGGAGTTCTATTGTTAGTTTCCTGAGGAATCTCCACACTGTTTTCCAGAGGGGCTGTACCAGTTTACATTCCCACCAACAGTGTAGGAGAGTGCCCGTTTCTCCACATCCTCGCCAGCATCTAGAGTTCTCTGATTTGCTCATTTTAGCCACTCTGACTGGCGTGAGGTGGTATCTCAGTGTGGTTTTGATTTGTATTTCCCTGATGAGGAGCGATGCTGAGCATCGTTTCATGTGTCTGTTGGCCATCTGGATGTCCTCTTTGGAGAAGTGTCTGTTCATATCTTCTGCCCATTTCTTCACTGGGTTGTTTGTTTTTCGGGCGTGTAGTTTGGTGAGTTCCTTATAGATTCTGGATATTAACCCTTTATCTGATATGTCATTTGCAACTATCTTTTCCCATTCCGTTGGTTGCCTATTAATTTTCTGGGTTGTTTCCTTGGCTGTGCAGAAGCTTTTAATCTTGATGAGGTCCCAACAATTTATTTTTGCTCTTGATTCCCTTGCTTTTGGGGATGTGTCAAGTAAGAAGTTGCTGCGGTGGAGGTCAAGGAGGTTGTTTCCTGCTTTCTCCTCTAGAGTGTTGATAGTTTCCTGTCTCACGTTCAGGTCCTTTATCCATTTTGAGTTTATTTTTGTGCATGGTGTGAGAAAATGATCTAGTTTCATTCTTCTGCATGTTGCTATCCAGTTCTCCCAACACCATCTGTTAAAAAGGCTGTCTTTTTTCCATTGGATATTCTTTCCTGCTTTGTCAAAGATCAGTTGGCTGTATACTTTTGGGTCCACTTCTGAGTTCTCAATTCTGTTCCATTGGTCTATGTGTCTGTTTTTGTGCCAATACCATACTGTCTTGATGATGACAGCTTTGTAGTAGAGGCTAAAGTCTGGGATGGTGATCCCTCCCGTTTTGGTTTTATTTTTCAGGATTACTTTGGCTATTCGAGGTCTTTTGTGGTTCCATACAAATTTTTGGATAGTTTGTTCTAGTTTTGAGAAGTATGCTGGTGCAATTTGGATTGGAATTGCATTGAATGTGTAGAGTGCTTTAGGTAGTAATGACATCTTAACTATATTTATTCTTCCTATCCATGAGCATGGAATGTTTTTCCATTTCTTTGTGTCTTCTTCAATTTCCTTCATAAGTTTTCTATAGTTTTCATCATACAGATCTCTTGTATCCTTGGTTAGGTTTATTCCGAGGTATTTTATAGTTTTTTGTGCAATTGTGAATGGGATCAGTTTCTTGATTTCTCTTTCTGTTGCTTCATTGTTGGTGTATAAAAATGCAACCGATTTCTGTACATTGATTTTGTACCCTGCAACTTGGCTGAATTCTTGGATCAGTTCTAGTAGGCTTCTGGTGGAGTCTCTCGGGTTTTCGATGTAGAGTATCGTGTCATCTGCGAAGAGTGAAAGTTTGACTTCCTCTTTGCCAATTCTGATGCCTTTGATTTCCTTTTGTTGTCTGATGGCTGATGCTAGGACTTCCAGCACTATGTTAAACAACAGTGGTGAGAGTGGGCATCCCTGTCCTGTTCCTGATCTCAGGGGGAAAGCTCTCAGTTTTTCCCCATTGAGGATGATGTTAGCTGAAGGCTTCTCATAGATGGCTTTGATGATGTTTAAGTAGGGTCCTTCTATCCCAACTTTCTCGAGAGTCTTTATTAAGAAGGGATGCTGTATTTTGTCAAATGCTAAAAAAAAATTTTTTTAATGTTTTTATTTATTTCTGAGAGAGAGAGACAGAGAAACAGTGTGAGCAGGGGAGGGTCAGAGAGAGAGGGAGATACAGAATCTGAAGCAGGCTCCAGGCTCTGAGCTAGCTGTCAGCACAGAGCCCAACGCAGGGCTCGAACCCACAAACCGTGAGATCTTGACCTGAGCCAAAGTCGGACACTGAACGGACTGAGCCACCCAGGCGCCCCCCTGCTTGGGATTCTTTCTCCCTTCTCTCTGCCTCTCCCCTGCTCCCTCTTCTCTTTCTCTCTCAAAATAAATGAATAAACTTAAAAAAGAGAGAGAGAGAGAAATGGAATCTTTCCAGTGTGTATAAAGCTTCCTTCATTCCTCTCCCAGTGACTACCTGCCCCTTCCCCAAAGGCAAGCACTATTATGACATATTATCATAAAAGATTTTTGCTTGTTTTTGAACTGTAACTGGAATCACAAGTTACATACTCTTTTGGGTCTGGCCTCTTTTGTCCAACATTTTGATTATGACATCCATCCATTATCTTTAGTAGTCATTTGATTATTTTCATTGCTGTGTAGTATACCACAGCAAGGATACAGCACAGTGTTTTCAAGCTGCTGACCATGAACATTTGTATTGCTTCCACCTTTTGGTAATTATAAATAAATACTCTGAGCATTCATGATATATGTCTTTTTTTGGCATATGCATTTTTGTTGTATAGATAACTAGGAGTAGAATTGCTGAGCTATGGGTATAGGTAGGTTTAGACTTAATAGATACTACTTCCATAAAGTTTTCCAAAATGGCTATACCAATTTATAAGCCCATTGGTGATTCAAATACTCCAAATCCTTATTAACAGACATATTTAACAGACATATTCTCAGACTTTTAAAATCTAACCATTCTAATAGGTAGAATGGTATCTCTCTGTATCTTTAATTTGTATTTCCCTAATGATGAGTGAGGTTGAGCACCTTTTCATATGCTCATTGGTCATTCGGATAACCTCTTTCGTGAACTGTTTCATATCTCTTGTCCATCTTTAAAAATTGGATTGTCAGTCTTTTAAAAATTGATTTGCAGGTATTGCTAACATATTCCAGATATGCATTCTTGTCAGTTACATAAATTACAAATATCTTATTGCTCTCTATGGCTTGACTTTTGATTTTCCTTTTTTTTTTTTTAATATTATTTTTTGGGAGAGTGCAAGCAGGGGAAGGCCAGAAAGGGGGACAGAGCCTCTGAAGCGGGGCCTGCTCTGACAGGCTAACAGCAGTGAGCCCAACGTGGGGCTTGAACATACAAACCACGAGATCACGACCTGAGCTGAAGTAGGACACTCCACTGACTGAGCCACCCAGGTGCCCCTGCCTTTTGATTTTCTTAATGGTATATTTTAATGAACCAAAGTTTGTTTTTCCCTCCTAATTGTATATTTTGTCATGTTTCAAATCTCTTTAAAATGTTTCAAGAATAATACAATACTTACAATACGCTTCACCTATTCACCTGTTACCATTTGCTTTGTTTTTCCACATATAATTTTAAGTTTATTGTTTTATTCTTGAACTGTTTGAGAGCTAGCTGCAGACACTATGACACTTCATAAATACTTTAGTACTATTTTATTTTATTTTATTTTTTTTTAAATGTTTTATTTATTTCTAGGAGAGAGAGAGAGAGACAGCGTGAGCAGGGGAGGGTCAGAGAGAGAGGGAGTCACAGACTGAAACAGGCTCCAAGCTCTGAGCTGGCAGTCAGCACAGAGCCCGACGCGGGGCTCGAACCCACAAACCGCGAGATCATGACCTAAGCGAAAGTCGGACACTTAACCGACTAAGCCACCCAGGCGCCCCATACTTTAGTACTATTTTAAAAGAATGAGGACATTCTCTTTTATATCTGCCATATAATTAACACACTCAGGAAATTTAATATGAAACAGTATGACTATCTGACATAATTCATATTCATATTTCTTCAATTTAAACAAGTTTTGAATTTTAGTGTAGTTCAGTTTAGCAGTATTTTCCTTTTTTGTTAATGCCACCCCTATCATTTTAATTTGGATTATGAGAATGTGAAAGCTATAGTGTCTTAGAAATAAATTTTATATTAATAGTGTGACTTGGGCTAGCTAAACTCTTTTCTTCCCCTACTTCTTCCTTGTGGGAATACTAGAATATCATTATTGATTACATAATGGAAAAAATTCAAATAGAGTGAACGTATATTTTCTACAACTCACTGGTTTCCTGATTTGATGTGTAAGTTTTCTGAAAACCTTATTGAGTGGTGCATTTTTTAAATGTGTTATCACTTGTCATGTGAAAATCCTTGGAAAACCACTTCTCTTGAAAAACCAAAGCATTTTTAACTGTTGACTAACTCGGGCATTATATGACAAAAATACTTGCATAATCTAATAACTGAGTTGATGTGTATAATTATTTTAGAATTGGAAACTAAAGACTAAGGAAACTTTTAATTTCACGAGTGATTAAAACTTGCACCACTTAAATATAAAAGCAGAAGACATCCTTTCATATGTGTATGGAAACCACTATGAGTAGTTATATAAGAAATATAGAATGAGTTTGTCATATAAAATGGAAATAGGAGATATAAGCAATGGAGAGTTATTAGAATAGAGAAAAGTTGTTTGGGAAGTGGAAATTACAGGGAATTATAGTGGAACCACTAACTTCAGTTGGATTATTAATGACTTAGATGAGTTCTGTGCTTATAGACCTTACAGTTTGACCCTGAATGGGAAATCCACCCTGTGCAGTGGATTATATTTAGAAACAGTTGAGCCTACTAGATAGCTTTCTTTTGAGAAATAGTTTTAAACAAAAAAAAGAAGTTAACTTCATGGGGATTGGAACTACATCTTGGGAAAATGAATCTTTATCTCATTCCCCAGTCAACAAGAAAGAAAAGCCAATGTGAAGAAGGAAATGCATTCCTATGAAGATGCTTGTTTGGGTATCTTTGTTGTGAAGGTTTAGGTTATTACTGAACCACTATACACAGTCTTTAGTGGCTTTCTGTCCAGCATAGTTTTTCTTTTTCAGTTCATAGACCTTTTGTAGAAATGAATATATTGTAACTAAAGTAAAACATGTGAGCAATGGCTTTAAGTCCCCATTTCATGGTTCCAAACATGTACCCTGGGAAATTAGTATAGTCATTGGCATCACTGTGGATATTTTGTGAAGTTTGTTTTTAAGAAGAAATTCTTGGGGCATCTGGGTGGCTCGGTTGGTTAAGCATCCAACCCAGCTCAGGTCCTGATCTCATGGTTTGTGAGTTCGAGCCCCATGTCCAGCCCTGTACTGATAGCTCAGAGCCTGGAACCTGCTTCAGATTCTGTGTCTCCCTCTCTCTCTGGCCCTCCCCTGCTCATGCTCTGTTTCTCTCTCTCAAAAATAAAAAAAAAAAAATAAACATTAAAAAAAAAGATTCTTAAGTCAGATCCAAGGAATTATATCTGTATTTGATAGGTTGAAAAGTTACCTTTGTTTGGTTTAAAGAAAGCTTTGGGAGAGTATACTGTCTTATTGTAGTGAACAACTTATAGGAATTGGTTTTTCAAAACATAGGTTAAGTACCATTATTTAAGGAAACTAAGGCCAGTGGAAAGAAGCGTTGGGCTGATAATGATATAAGGGAGAGAAAGTTAACTTGGAGATAAGTAGGTAGGAGCCAGATGATAAATAGCTAACTGGTGAGAACAATACAGTGATTGAGAGCTTAGGTTCTAGGGGTCATAAAGGTTTATTATGGACCTCAGTCTACCACTTAGGCAAGTTACTTAACTTTTTAAGCCTTAGTTTCTTCATTTGTGGAATGGAGATAATAACCTTAGAATAGTGGTTCTCAAACTTTTTGGAGTCAGGACTTTTTTTAAGTTTATTTATTTATTTTGAGAGAGAGAGAGAGCGTGCAAGTGGGAAAGGGCAGAGGGAGGGAGACAGAGAATTCCAAGCACGTTCTGTGCTGCTAGTGCAGAGCCCCACACAGAGTTTGAACACATGAAACTGCAAGATCACGACCTGAGCCGAAACCAAGAGTTGGATGCTTAACCAACTGAGTCACTCAGGCACCCTTTACACTCTTAAAAATTCTCCAAAAGAGTTCTTGTGTGTATGGGTTAGGTCTATATTTACTGTTGCAGAAATTAAAACTGAGAAAATGTAAAATATTTATTAATGGGGCACCTGGGTGGCTCAGTCAGTTGAGCGTCTAACTCTTGATTTCAGCTCAAGTCAGGGTTGTAGGGTTGAGCCCCACATTGGACTCTGCACTGAGTACAGATCCTGCTTAAAATTCTCCTCCCTCCTCTCCCTGTGACCTTTACCCCCCTCATGCTCTTTCTCTCTAAAAATTTTTATTTTTTATTTTTAATTTTTAAAAAATTTATTTATTTTTGAGAGACAGAGAGAGAGAGTGAGTAGGGGAGGGGCAGAGAGAGGGAGACACAGAATCTGAAGCAGGCTCCAGGTTCTGAGCTGTGAGCACAGAGCCCAATGCAGGGCTCACACTTGTTAACCATGAGGTCATGATCTGAGCCAAAGTCAGCGCTCAACTGACTAAGCTACCCAGGTGCTCCTAAAAATTTTTTTTAATTAATTAACTTTAAAATAGGAATAAATACATTACATATTCACATAAGTAACATTTTTATGAAGAATATCTATTTTCCAAACAAAAAATATTGAAAAGAGTGGCATTTTTGTATTTTTTCAGATTTCTTTACTGTCTGGCTTGATAAAAGCTTGAAAAAGCTTTTCATATCTGCTGCTGCTTTCAGTGTGTTACCATATCTTATGTTAGGTAAGCTCTAGAAAACTTCATTGGTCACTTGTGAGAGAATGAGTCAAAAAGGCATCTTAGTATTGTACATACAGGTTTGGATTCAGGGACTCCCTGAAAGATGCTTCGCAATCCCTAGGATCCTTAGGAGTTTCCCTGACTACAGTTTCAGAGCTTTTACCTAAGGGTGTTGTTTTTATGATTCAACACAATATTGTTTATAAAACCGTAGCATAGTGTTGGCACTTAGAAAGTGCTTAAAAACTATTAACTGTTGTTATCATTAGGGGAGCATATGAGAAATTTTAAGCATAATAGTCATGAGATCATATTTACATTCTTAAAAATATCACTTTGCAACATGGTAGAAGATGGATTGGTAATAAAAGAAATAAGGTAAAGACAGAGAGACAAGTTAGATTTCTTCAATAAGCCAGACTAAAATGGTAAGCACTTGATGGTAGTAGAAGTGAAAAATGAAGGATGGCTCCTAGAAATCTGGGTTAGTAGAATGGAAAGTCTTAGTGGCTGATTGGTTGTATTGGAGTCAGGGGATTCTGGTCAGTAAGAATGAGGAATCAAGAATGACTGTTAGTGTACACCTTAAATTTGCACAGTTATGTGTTAAATATATTTCAGTTTTTAAAAAAAATTACTTTTAGGTTTCTGGCTTGGATAAATATAGGAAGATGACCTTTGAGAAGATAGAGAGTTCAGTTGTAAGTGTATGTATAGGCAGTTTAGGAGGACATACCCAAGAGATAATTAAATACATGGATCTGGTGCTCAGGAAATAGATTTTTGAATATCATCAGCTCATAAGTTCTAGTCAAACCCCTCAGTGAGAAGGAAGGATATGTGATGTTAAAACAGGACTCTGGTATGGTAGGCAGACTCAGATGGTCTCTCTTATTCCTGCTACTTGTATTTATGCCCTTGGATGATCTTATTCTCTTGATTATGGGCTGGATCTACTGACAGCAAAAATGGTGGAATGCTACTTCTGTGATTAAATTACAAAAAGGCCATAACTTCTGTCTTGTCCCTTATTCCCCTTTAGTGAAGCAAGATGCCATGTTGTGAGTATGGAGAGAAAAACTGGCTTGGGAATTATAAGAGCCTGGACATTGGAAACAGACTTGTTCTAATACTTACTAAAATTTGACAAGTTATCTCTCTAAGCTTATTTTCTTTGTCTTTAAAATGGAGGTAATAATACCTATCTTATTAGGTTGTTGAGAGAATTAAATTGGATGATGATTATAAAATGCCCAGTATGAATCTTCATGACCTTGGATCTGGCCACAGATTCTTACATATGACATCAAAAATATAAGCAACAAAGAAAAAATAGATAAATTGGACTTCATTAAAGTTAGAGACATTTGTGCATCAAAGGACATTATTAAGAAAGTGAAATGCCAACCTACAGAATGGGAGAAGACTTTTGTAAATTATATATCTGGTAAGAGGCAAGTATCTACAATATATAATGAACTTTCACAAATCAACAACAAAAAGACAATCCAATTAAAAGATGGTCAAAGGACTTGGATAGACATTTCTCCAAAGAAGATAAACAAATAAGCACGTAAAAAGATGATGAACATCATTAGTCATTAGGGAAATGAATGCAAATCATAGGCATAGTGGGATATCATTTCATACCCACTAAGATGGCTATAATAATGATAGTTTAAAAAAAAAAACAAAATAACAAGTGCTAGCAAGGATACGGTAAAATTAGAACCTTCGTACATTACTGGTGGAAATGTAAAATGAAGTGGCCACTGTGAGAAAGTGAGAAAGTATATATATTAGATATATACCCAGTAGAATTGAAGACAAGACCTCAAACAAATACTTGTACATGTATGTTCATATCAGTACCATTCATGTTAGCCGAAAGGTGGAAACAAGCCAAATATCCGTTAACACATGAATGGATAAGCACAGTAAGGTATATATACACAATGGAATATTATTCAGCCGCAAAAAGGAAGTACTGGTACATAGTACAACATGAATGAATTTTAAAAACATTATACTAGCAAGGAAGCCAGACACAAAAAGATCACATGTTGTATGATTCTATTTATATGAGACATCCTGGCTAGATAGACACATAGAGAGAGCAGATTGGTGGTTGCCAATCAGGAGAAAGGACAGGAGATGACGGGGGAAAGAGGAGTGACTGCTTAATGGATACAAGATTTTCTTTTGGGGTGATGAAGATGCTTTAGAATTTGATATAGGTAAAGGTTATACAATATTGTGAATATACTAAATCCATTGAAATGTACACTTAAAATTTTTACTTTAAAGCAATTTTAGCTCCAGGGGTACCTGGGTGGCTAAGTTGGTTAAGCATCCAGCTTTTTTAAAAAATATAATTTATTGTCAAATCGGCTAACATATAGTGTGTACAGTATGCTCTTGGTTTTGGGGGTAGATTCCCGTGATTCATCGCTTATATACAACACCCAGTGCTCATCCCAACAAGTGCCCTCCTCAGTGCCCATCATCCATTTTCCCCTCTACTCTCCCCACCCCCTGCCAACCCTCAGTTTGTTCTCTGTATTTAAGAGTCTCTTATGGTAAAGCATCCAACTTTTGATGTCCACTCAGGTCATGATCTTGTAGTTCAGTTCATGAGCTCAAGCCCTGTGTTGGGCTCCACTCTGTCAGCACTGAGAGTCTCTGCTTGGGATTCTCTGTCTCCCTCTCACTCTGCCCCTCTCCTCCGCTTGTATTTTCTCTCTCTCAAAATAAATAAATAAACATTAAAAAAAATTTTAGCTTAATAAGACAAATGTATAGGATGGTGTTTGACACCTAGTAAGCTATCAATAAGTTTTAGATTTTATTATTGCCTGATTTCATCTTTATCATTAATTTAGCTGTGTGGCCTTGGGTATCAGTTTTCTCAGTTGAAAAATGAAGTTGTTGGACTAGAAAACCCCTGAGATTCTTTCAGCATTAAAATAAAATTATGTCATTTTAAGACATAGTATTTAATGTGTTATATAGGGAAAACTGACTCTTAACTCCTCCCAGGTTTCTCTTTTACTCTCACATTACAGTCACACTCACCACACTTCTGACACCATATGTGGGTTTTTTTTCCCTTACACCAAGCAATTCTGCGACACCAGCTGGGTGTCCTGCAATTTAACTCAATTCTGACTCCCTGGAGATACTGTCAGATCCCGCAGGGTAAGGGCTCAGTTGCACAGGAGACCCCTCCCTTCCGCTTCAGATACCAGTTGCGAGTCCAAGTTGTCACTGTGCTTGTGACCGACCATCGACTATAAATCAGTTGTTCCCAGGAATTCCTCCTCGGGTTTCATTAATTTGTTGGAGCACCTCACAGAACTCAGGAAAACAGTTTACTACTATTTACCAGTTTATGATAGAAAGGTATGTTAAAGGATACAGTTGTACATCCAGCTGGAAAGATGCATAGGGCAAGGTGTGTGGAAAGGGTGCAGAGTTTCCATGCCCTCTCCAGACAAGCCACTCTCCCAGTACCTCCACATGTCCACCAACCCAGAAGCTCCCCAAACCCTGTACTTCAGGAATTTTTATGGAATTTTAATCACCTGAATCATTAACTTCATTTCTAGCCCTCTCCATCTCTGAACAAGGTAGTGGTATGAATGAAAATCCCAAGGTTCTAATCATGGCTTGGCCTTAAGAGCACCCCCATACAGGAACCCACCAAGAGTCACCTCGTTACAAAAAAAAACCAAAACAACAACACTGCTATCACCCAGGAAGTACCAAGGAATTTAGCAACTCCGTGTCAGGAGCGAGGGTCAAAGATTAAATATTAGAACAAAAGATGCTCCTAGGATTCGTACCACTTAGGAAATCACAAGAGTTTTAGGAGCTCTGTGCCAGAAACCAGAGGCAGAGAATTTTTTTTTTAATGCTTTATTTATTTCTAGAAGAGAGAGAGAGACAGCGTGAGCAGGGGAGGGTCAGAGAGAGAGGGGGTCACAGACTGAAAAAGGCTCCAGGCTCTGAGCTGGCAGTCAGCACAGAGCCCGACACGGGGCTCGAACCCACGAACCGCGAGATCATGACCTAAGTGAAAGTCGGACGCTCAACCGACTAAGCCACCCAGGCACCCCGGCAGAGAATTTTTTTATCTCACATTCATATAGCATATGTTTATTGTTTACTTTCAGGGCACTGTGCTAGGTACCAAGGACTCAACAGTGAATAAGGCAGAGATAGTTCCTCCTGTCACACAGCTAACATTCTAGTAGAAAACACAGTACACAAGTAATTGTTGGTGAAAAATTGTTTTAACTACAGTGTGGGTCAGGGGTCAAGTGAGCAGTGATTGTTCTCCTGAGAAAAAGATAGTTAAGTATGAAGAATGAGTTGGAGTTAATTGAGTGAAGGAAAGGGACTGCACTTTCTAGCAGAGTCTGGTAGTGGGAAGGAGCATAGTGCCCTTGCAGAACTGAAAGAAAGCTAATATACCTGGAGCTCAGACAGTGACTGCCAGGAGTGACAAAGGCTGGATCGTGTAAGATTTCTCAGTTGTACTAAAGATTTTGGACATTATCCTAAGAACACTGGGAAGTCACTGGGGGGCTCAAACAAGCCATATTCAGTTTCTGGCCTTGTAGAGAATGGTTTGGAGGAGGGCAAGCGGGGAGCTGGGGACACCAAGTAAAATGTCACTGCAGGAGCCAAGACTGTGATGCCTAGAACCAGGGTACAGGTACTGGTCAGGGAGAGAAGTCATTGAATTTGAGAGTAATTTAGGACAAAGTCTCGATTGATTGCCTGTGGGACATGAGAGAGGAGAGAGAGGTGTCAGGATGGAGTCCCAAATTTCTCCCCTAAACATGTAAGTCAGTAGCATGTAAAGAACATTGAAAGGCTTTCTGCTTCGGGCTGAGATGGAATAGCAGGGACTAGATTCACCTTCTTTCCCACCTGAGACAATTTTTTTAAGTGACAAAATTTATGAAACAGTGGTTTTAGGACACTGACATCAGGCAACAAAGGACAGTGATCTCTGAAAGATAGGAAGTAAATGCAGTGAGCACTGTGATTGTCCCAACTTTCTGCTTTGAGAGTTTTCAAGCTGTGATGCAGGGAGGGGGAATCTAGGCAGAGATTGGCAGACTCCTGAGTTGAAGACACAGAGCTAAGAGTCTGAAGAGACCAAAGCAGCTGGAGTTCACAAGAAAGTTCCAGAAAGGAGAAGGCTGCCCAGGGAGAGAATCCTGGAGATCTACAGAGGGTCCTCCTAGAGTCTTCGGCTGAGTACCAATCAGTGCATTCATGCAAGGAAGCTACTTGAGGCTGAAGAGAGTACTATCCCAAGGGATTAGAGGGAGCAGTGACTGGCACCACAGGCCAATACAAATGCTTATGCCTACCACCCAGCCTGACAAAATCTCATGATTCACAGAACTCAGAAGAGTTTTGCCTCCGTAGTAGTGAATACAGTTCCCAGACTATATACTTCAAGTACCTGCAGTTCATCATATATGAATTATATCTCACCAAAATTTTAAAAAATGTTTTTATCTTTTAAAAATATTTATTATTTTGACAGAGAGAGAGAGAGAGAGAGTCTGAGCATGCATGAGCGGAGGCAAGGCAGGGAGAGAGGGAGAGAGAGAATTCCAAACAAGCTCTGCACTGTCAGCTCAGAGCCCAACTCAGGGCTCAATCTCACACCATGAGATCATGACCTGAGCTAAAATCAACATTTGGAGGCTTAACTGACTGAGCTGCACAGGCACTCCAGTTCTTTATTCTTAAGCATACTGGTTTCTTCTTTGCCTATCCAAGCCATCCTACAACAAAAAACCAGCTCAAATCTTACACCCCATCATGCAGTGTGCTTTGTTAAATACCACTCTTGTGTGCTTTTCCTGGGTTCTGGTAATCTTGAGTATTCCTATTGTCCACTTAGAATTCCTAAATATTGCAGTGTTTCTGAGACTTGGAGGATAACCAAGAATAAAATTTTCTTCTATTTACAAAGTGATATTTAGAAAAAGTAAAAACAGTTTTCTGGTCTTAAAGATCTCAGTTTGGAGTTTCTTATGATTTTCAGAGCATAACATCTAGTATGGGGAAAACAGCTTCTAAAATGTAAAAGCTTTGGGGCGCCTGGGTGGCTTAGTCGGTTAAGCGTCCGACTTTAGCTTAGGTCATGATCTCGCGGTTCGTGGGTTCGAGCCCCATGTCGGGCTCTGTGCTGACTGCCAGCTCAGAGCCTGGAGCCTATTTCAGAGTCTGTGACTCCCTCTCTCTCTGACCCTCCCCTGCTCACACTGTCTCTCTCTCTCTCCTAGAAATAAAAAAAATTTTTTTTAAATTAAATTAAAAATAAATAAATAAAATGTAAAAGCCTTGTTGGATTTTAAGATAAAAGTGGTCTTACAGCACTGCAGAGAGATGAGAGAAATGGCATGTGTAAAGTGCTTAGCATAGGTTAAGTGAAGCAAGTAAAGTGTAGTGCTAATTTAACTGTATACATGTTAGATGTCAAAGACTGTGAGAACAAGAGATATTGCTTATCTAACTGAAAATAATTATTAGGGGAACCTGGTGGCTCAGTCGGTTGATCTCAGCTCAAGTCATGATCTCAGGTTCGTGGGTTCAGGCCCCACATCAGACTCTGTGCTGACAGCTCAGAGCTTGGAGCCTGCTTTGGATTCTGTGTCTCCCTCTCTTTCTGCCCCTCCCCCACTTGTGCTCTGTCTCTGTCTCTCAATAATAAATGTAAAACAAAATATTTTTTTTGAAAATAATTGTTAAAACCATGGAGTTTGTTTTGTTTCATTTTTTGTAGTATGTATTTTAAAAGTTAGATATGAGCTTTATTTTTTGCCCTTATAAAACAATACATATTCATTATAGAAAATATAAAGAAAGCAAAAGTCAGGCAAAATCACAGCATCCCAGAATAGTCACTTTTAACATTCTTCTAAGTAATCCAAACGTCTCTAAGAGATATTATACACAAATACATACACACACACATACGTGCATATAAATATAAATTTTATATGCATGGCCTAATGCTATTCTTGTTCTACAACCTACTTTTTAAACTTATTTCATTGTGAACATCTTTCAATGTCCATGAAAACATAGTAAAATCATTTGTTTTATGAATGTGCAGAATACCATATGTGATTATCATACATTTTGTTAATTCTCTCTTGGTGGACATTCTGTTGTTTCCAGTGTTTCACCAAAGTAAATGATGCTGCAGTGAGATCCTTTGCTGGATCAGAGTGAATGGCACATTTATAGTTTTTATACATATTAATAAAGTGACCGCTACACTTGTCCAAATTATATTTCTGAGAGTGGTAAATGAAGGCACTTGTATTCCTCTAACTTAGCCAAGCCCGGATATTGTTAAACTTTTAAATACTTGCCCATTTAATAGAGAAATTATGTTTCAGTGTTTTTTACATGCATTTGATTGCTAATAAAGTTGTATTTATTGGACAACTTGTTTTCCCCCTTTCATGAATTTCCCATTATAATCCTTGTCTACTTTTCTGCTTTCCATATTTAAAGGTGAGGAAACTGAGTTCTAAAGAAATGAAGTAATTTTCCTGTGGTTGGCCAGTAATTTAGTGTCAGAATCGGTAATCATAGCATGCTAGAGCTGGAAGGGGATCTTAGGCATCAAGTCCCAACCATCTAATGTTACAGATGCAGAAACAGAGACCTAAAGATGTTAGGTGACTTGACTAAGGACAGCTACCCAGCTCATTAACGACAGAACCAGGAGCCTGAATCATGTCTCATGAAGAGGGAAAGGCAAGTAACATTTTTGAGCCTGCCGTATTTCTTTTATTTTTTTAATTTTTTTCTTTCATAGTTTATTGTCAAGTTGGTTTCCATATAACACCCAGTGCTCATCCTAACAAGTACCCTCCTCCATGCCCATCATCCCCCTTCCCCTCCCCCCACCCCATCAGCCCTCAGTTTGTTCTCAGCATTCAAGAGTCTCTCATGGTTTGCCTCCCTCCCTTTCCCCAACTATTTTTCCCCTTCTCCTCCCCAATGGTCCTCCGTTAAGTTTCTCCTAATCCACCTATAAATGAAAACATATGGTATCTCTTCTTCTCTGTCTGATTTATTTCGCTCAGCATAACACCCTCAAGGTCCATCCATGTTGCTACACATGGCCAGATTTCATTCTTTCTCATTGCTATGTAGTATTCCATTGTATAGATAAACCACATCTTCTTGTTTGGTGGACACTTAGGCTCTTTCCATGTTTTGGCTATTGTTGAAAGTCCTGCTGTGAACATTGGGGTACATGTGCCCCTATGCATCAGCACTCCTGTATCCCTTGGGCAAATTCCTAACAGTGCTATTGCTGGGTCATAGGGGAGTTCTACTGCTAATTTTTTTAAGGAACCTCCATACTGTTTTCTAGAGGGGCTGCACCAGTTTCCATTCCCACCAACAGTGTAGGAGGGTGCCCGTTTCTCCACATCCTTGCCAGCATCTATAGTCTCCAAGTTTGTTCATTTTAGCCACTCTGACCGGCGTGAGGTGGTATCTCAGTGTGGTTTTGATCTGCATTTCCCTGATGAGGAGGGACGCTGAGCATCTTTTCATGTGTCTGTTGGCCATCTGGATGTCCTCTTTGGAGAAGTGTCTGTTCATGTCTTCTGCCCATTTCTTCACTGGATTATTTGTTTTTCAGGTGTGGAGTTTGATGAGTTCCTTATAGATTTTGGATACTAGCCCTTTATCTGATATGTCATTTGCAACTCCACTAATAGGCAACCATTCTGTTGGTTGCCTATTAGTTTTATTGATTGTTTCCTTTGCCGTGCAGAAGCTTTGTATCTTGATGAGGTCCCAGTCGTTCATTTTTGCTCTTGATTCCCTTGCCTTTGGGGATATATCAAGTAAGAAATTACTGCAGTTGAAGTCAAGGAGGTTGTTTCCTGCTTTCTCCTCTAGGGTTTTGATGGTTTCCTGTCTCACATTCAGGTCCTTCATCCATTTTGAGTTTATTTTTGCATATGGTGTGAGAGAGTGATCTAGTTTCATTCTTCTGAATGTTGCTGTCCAGTTCTTCAGCACCATCTGTTAAAGAGACTGTCTTTTTTCCATTGGATACTCTTTCCTGCTATATCAAAGATTAGTTGGCCATACATTTGTGGGTCCAATTCTGAGTTCTTGATTCTATTCCATTGGTTTATGTATCTGTTTTTGTGCCAATACCATACTGTCTTGATGATTACACCTTTGTATTAGGGGCTAAAGTCTGGGATTGTGATGCCTCCCATTTTGGTTTTCTTCTTCAATATTACTTTGGCTATTGGGGTCTTTTGTGGTTCCATACAAATTTTAGGATAGTTTGTTCTAGCTTTGAGAAGAATGCTAATGCAATTTTGATTGGGATTGCATTGAGTGTGTAGATTGCTTTGGGTAGTAATGACATTTTAACAATATTTATTCTTCCGACCCATGAGCGTGGAATGTTTTTCCATATCTTTGTGTCTTCCTCAATTTCCTTCATAAGTTTTCTATAGTTTTCATCATATAGATGTGTTATATCTTTGGTTAGGTTTATTCCTAGGTATCTTATGAGTTTTGGTGCACTTGTGAAAGGGATCAGTTTCTTGATTTCTCTTTCTGTTGCTTCATTATTGGTGTATAAAAATGCAACCAATTGATTTTGTACCCTGCAACTTTGCTGAATTCATGGATCCGTTCTAGTGAGCCTGCTGTATTTCTTATGTTTTGTCATTTAATTCTCACTATTATCTTACCATAGTTGACCCTTGAACAATGCAGGGGTTGGGACGCTGACCCCCGTGCAGGCAAAAATTCTTCATAGAACTTTTGTTTTTTCTTTTTTATTTCTAGGAGAGAGAGAGAGAGAGATAGCGTGAGCAGGGAAGGGTCAGAGAGAGAAGGAGTCACAGACTGAAACAGGCTCCAGGCTCTGAGCTGGCAGTCAGCACAGAGCCCGACACGGGGCTCGAACCCATGAACCGCGAGATCATGACCCAAGCGAAAGTCGGACGCTTAACCGACTAAGCCACCCAGGCGCCCCTCTTCATAGAACTTTTGACTCCCCCCAAACTTAATTACTAATAGTCAGTTATTGACCAGAAGCCTTACCAATAACATAAACAGTTGATTAACACTTATTTTGTATATGTATTAAATACTGTAGTCTTAAAATAAAATAAGCAGAGAAAAAATGTTATAAAGAAAATCATAAGGGGGAAGCCTGGGTGGCTTAGTTGGTTGAGTGTCCGACTTAGGCTCAGGTCATGATTTCACAGCTCATAGGTTCTGCCCCACATGGAGCTCTATGCTGATAGCTCAGAGCCTGGAGCCTGCTTCGGATTCTGTGTCTCCGTCTTTCTCTGCCCTTCCCCCGCGCTCGCTCGCTCTCTCTCCTCTCTCTCTCAAAAATAAATAAACATTTAAATAAAGGAAATCATAAGAAAGAGGAAATACATTTATAGTACTGTACTGTATTTATAGAAAATATCCGCATGTAAGTGGACCCGTGCAATTCAAACCTGTGTTGTTCAAGGGTCAGCTGTATTCCCATATGAACAGATGAAGTGACTGAAGTTCAGAGAGTGTCAGTGATTTGCCCACACACCTAGTTATTTGCAAACCTGGACTAGAATTCAAATTTTCTGATGCTCAATCCGGAGGTATCATTGCCTCTTCGAATAGTAACAGTGGATATGTTTCTTAACTTCTTAAGTTAAACAATTGAACTTATTTGATAACATATGATAATTTGCCTCTTGAGAACTTGTAAATAAAACTCTGCCTGTGTTTAACAGTTCTTATTTAATACTGGACACCAATCAAACACTTTTGGAACTTTTCATTATAAACAAAAACAGATCAGCTACCATCTATAGGTCTTACATCTATAGGTGAATAGATTTGAGATCCATGAACTAGATATAACCTAAGTTTTTAATGGTAGAGATGTCTGGATTGAAACTCTCAGTATTTCCTCAGAAGCATTTTTATTCCATAGAGAGTAAAATCTTAACATATAAAATGAAAATGACATTTGGATTCTCTGAAGTGTAAAAAGGACTTGAAATCATCAAGGGGTCAATAGGAACAAAATCGAAACCATGCCAATTGCATCCTTTATATCTCCAAAAAAAAAAAAAAAAAAAAAAAGTGCCTCTTAACTTTGATTTCTTGACAGGCCTCAGAATTTCAAAATCATATTAGAGCTAATTTGGTTGTAGTTTCATCCTACAGAGAGGTACAGAGATTAGTATTGACTTGTGTATAACTTTGTTGACACTCTTGGTTTGGTTCTGATATGTAGAAATTAGTTGGTAAAATCTGTGTTCTACATTTCTACTTTCCAGAGAGATCTTATAAATATTTGGGTTGATGCTTTTAAACCTGCTGGTTTCATCTATGTTGGGGAAAATGGAACAATGTACCATGTTATAGAATCTTCCTTTTTTTCCTTTACAGAGGATTTGTAGGCTTATAGAATAGGGGAGCCAGCAGTTAACTCACATTATTCTAGTCTTTAATCATGGGGGATCTGTAAGTCTCATTATTTAAGAAATAGACATTATTTCTTTGGTATTTTCCTGATTTATTTTACTGGAATAAGAGTCACACATTAGTTAGCACTTACAGATTCTGGTAAAGTCTAGGGTTTTTGATTTTTACCCTTTTTCCCTTTTTTGTTTCTTTCCTCCCCTCCTGTAGCCTTTGTGACTAGGAGAATGTAGGAAATAAAAGTTGAGTGGTTTAAGGCAGTGCTAAAGCTAAAGCCATACCACATTTTAACTCATGCTGAAATGGGTACCTAAGAGTATGGACCTTTAGCTCAGTCCACTACCGAAAAACAAGTATCACCAGAAGTAATTCTTATTCTAGTATCAAACATAACAGTCCTTTAAAATCTCCTTTGGAATGTTGAAAAGAGATAAAATGAAACCGTCAGAATGGTTATTTATTGAAGAAGAGGAAACCTATAATTTCATTCACCCATTGTAGCTCCACTTTCTCATTTTAATGCTCAGTCCACAGTGTTGATGGTAAAAGATGTCCTGCACCTACAGAGATGGTGGTGGGAGAACAGACATCACCTTTCCATTTATTGCTTGTTACAGTTTGGCCTGTTTACAGACAGAACTGCTCCATGGGTGCCTCTAGTAGAGAGTAAAGAAAAGCAAGGTAGCAGCAAGAAGTCAGCATTTACACATGACCAATGAATTGGCTAATTTTTAACATGCAGTTAGTTAAGAAATGATTACAGCCTGAGGAGTCATGACCTCAACTTTTCATCAGCTCCATTGGATTGTGCCTCAGTTTGGAAATGAAGGAGGTATGCGGGAAGTTTTAATTGTACCTGTGTGATTTATCCCTAGTCAGCTCTTTAATTTCTTCTGGCTGTCTGAGGTTTCCGACATGCTGTAAATTTCCCCAACTTTTTCATTATCTGCAATTTCTTTATGACTCGTGAATCGGAGTGGAGAGAGAGTATGGATTTACAGCGGAGATAAACATGTCCATAAAGTCTGTATCTGTGTCAGTAATTGTACTGCTGTCAGTGACTGTCCTGTTTTACAGGCCTCTCTTGGGAAAGGAACAGGCTTCACTACCAGCAGCACTGAAGTGCTTGCTTTGATTTGCATTAACTTGCTGTGAGATTAGGTAGGAATGGTGGGATAGGAATTGATACTGGACCTTGGCCTCTTGTTTGTTTAAAGTCAGATGACATTGTGTTGGATAACTGTACTGAAAATAGAACGTGGACAACCTTCACTTCCTAAGTGAAATGCAACCTACTGATACAGTAGATGTGAAAAAAAATCTCTTCTAAGTTCATGTTATGTACTGCTTTTAAGATGACTTCCCATTTTCTGTCACTGTTAATGAAACTTCCATCTTTCCATTTACCTTTTCTTGGAATTAAAACACAGAATTTCTCTTTCAGAACACTTAGTCCTCAAGAATAAGGCCAGCTAGCGTTTTCATGATGTTCCAGATTTTCCATCTGCCATGTCTTTAATTCTTAGCTGTTAATGTCTCTTTGCTGATTGCTTGAAGTGGGCTGCCCTCAACCATTTGCTGTAAGAAAAGAAGGCTTAAAACATAGAGAAATCCTTAATATTCCATCTTTAAAGACACTTCAGGATTTCTCTAGTGTTTCCATAGAGCAGTTGTGAAAGAAATCAGAACCTTTTAAAAACAAACACACATTTTTTTTTTAGTACATTTGATATTGGAGGACACCCCTCAAGAATCAAAACTGTCCTTGCATACCCTGAACCCTCTGGACGGTAGTTTAAAAGAAGAGTAGGTGGCAGTACAGTTTAGCAAAGAGAGGATAAGATGCAGGATAAATCTCAATCCTTAGCCCACACGTCCAAGTAATATGGAGAGTTTTCCAGTTGATTTTTCCATACCTTTAACTTCTCTTCCTTCTTCTGCTTGCATTCTTTTTGCCATCTTTCTACCCGTAGATGGGAGAGAGAAGATTAAAGGAGATGATATGATACAAGATTGTTTGGCTTCTTTCCAGAAGCTGTGGTGAAAAAGTATGGCTAGAGAAAATTATGGCTAAAATGAAACGTGAAATTATCTGTGGTTTTCATTCTCGATCTCTCCTGTTACCATAATAGAGTTTCTTCTTACTCAATAAGGGATAAACTACTTTCTTTAGGTGAGAGAAATAAGCTGCTGAGGGCCCTTTGTCAGTCAGTCCTTGCCTTTCTTTAGACTAGGAACCCTTTGTCACTCACTCTCTTCTTTCCCATCACACCCAGCAGTGTTCTTCATGGAGTCAGTTACATCATTAACCTGATTCAGATTTGGGAAAACTTCTAGTATATGGCTTACTGGGTCTGACTTAACAAACATACACAATAACCTAAAAGCCAAACAAACAAAACTGTAAGTTTAGCTTGGTGCTGTAACTTCCAGTTTTGTTTTATGAACTTAAAGTTTTCTTTAATGAATGCCATATTGGAATGCTCAACATCCATTTTGATGTAGACCTTTATTTTTCCTTTTATATTTTATCCATTTTATATAGTCTGGTTGTCAGCACAAGTTTGGCCTCGGTTAAGGAGTGTCACCTATATGCCTGCTCCGTTAGTCAAAAGATGTCTCTGTAGAAATAAGCCTTCTTTTTTTTTTTAAGTATATTTATTTTGAGAGAGAAAGGAAAGAGAGTGTGGGGGAGGGTCAGAGCAAGAAGGAGAGAGAGGATCCCAAACAGGATCCATGCTGTCAGCACAGAGCCTGACATGGTGCTCAGTCCCATGAACTGTGAGATCATGACCTAAGGTGAAATCAAGAGTCAGATGCTTAACCAACTGGGACACCCAGGTGCCCCTAGACTACTAATAAGCTTTCTGATTGGTCAGATTGAAAGTCTTGTTATTGCTAAGATGATTCCCTCCTAGAAAATAGTTTTATAGGTAGGGAGAATATAGTGCACTAGCTTCTAGTGCAAGGGAAGCACTTTTCTGGTTGGAGGGAAAATAGTCTGCTTCTGTTTCTGCTGCTGTCAGCTGTCAAGTTCAGTAAAAACAAGGGTCTAATTAGCCAACAGTCTCAGTGTTGGAGGATAATAGCATTAACAAAGAAAAGAGCAACACAATGAAAGACTATTTGAATATGAATTTGTGTACCTGCTATTCACTGAAATGGCTCCACAACAGGAATTGGTAACTTTTTGTATTAAAGGGTTAATAAACAAAGACACTGGAGAATGATTCCGGAACATGTCTCCAGATTGAAAAACGACAGGCAGTTCTTCCTCACTGTCCTTAATCAGGCTGCGAATGGAATCCAAGAGTATCCAGGCTTGAAACTAAAGGGAGTACTGGAGTATTGATCTGTTAACTGCTTGTAGAAGGGATCATTCTTGGGTGAAAATCCTCAAGTGGTAGTTTACTTTTCAAGATCCCAGACTTCCTTAGTTCCATATAGATTAAATATAGTTTATTTCAGATTATCAAGTAAAAGAATATGAATGCCACAAATAGGTCAGGAAGAAGCTCCTCTTCACTAACTTAAGAAGAAATGCCATTAAGTCTTATTTTCCTCCTACAGTTGATCTTTTTATGAAAACGTTTTAAATATCCAGTAAGCCTCCCCCCACCACATACATGCATACATATATGCATATGTGTATATATATACATGTACATATGTGTGTGTGTATGTTTTTAAATTTTTATTTTTCCTTGAACTATTTGGAAGTAAGTTTCAGGTATGAGGCACTTTACCCCTAAATACTTTAGAACACATCTCATAAGAATAAGGATGGTTTTCTGAATACTACTACTATTATGTCCAATAACTGCAAAATATCTAATATCTTTTCACATTCAAAATTCCTCAGTTGTTCCTAAAAATCTTGTGTAGTTTTTGTTTGTTTTTTTCAATTTGTTTTTTCAATCGCAAGCATTGCAAATGTCAATACATTCTTGGTAGAAGAACATTTAGTACTAAATTCTATACACCAGCTCTTTTAGTAAGTATTTACTTATTAAATTAAGTAATTTGAGGGGCATCTGAGTGGCTCAGTCATCTGAGCATTCGACTTCGGCTCCGGTCACAATCTCATGGTTCATGGGCTTGAGCCCCATGTCAGGCTCTGTGCTGACATCTCAGAGCCTGGAGCCTGCTTCAGATTATGTGTATCCCTCTCTCTCTGCCCCTTCCTGCTCATGCTCTATCTCTGCCTCTCTCTCTCAAAAGTATATAAGCATTAATAATAATACATAAATAAATTTTTAACCACTTTTTTCCTATGCTGAACATATATTTACTCAAATTACTATCATTTTCTCTAGAATATTGAATTTCAAGTTCCTTCTACAGCAGGCCTGCTTTATCAAGCTCCTTTAATCTGTTTCTGGTATTCTCCCCTTCTGCTAACCAAATTAGCTGTAGAATTGATCTCTTTCCAGTAACTTCTCTGCTCTGCAGTCAGAGTAATATTTTGAAACGCAATTGACATGTGACTTTTTCCCCTGCTTAAAACTCTTCAATGGCTTCCCAGTTGCTCTTAAGAAAAAATAAGAAATCTTTAACTTGGCCTTATTGCTCCGTATGACCTGGCCTTTCTCACACCATGCTCATCTCACACCATGCTTCCCTCTCCGACCACGGGTTCCACAAATTCCTCATGAGGCAAAAATGAAGTAACAAATACAGGGAACACCTCTTGGAAGAGATGAAACTTGAAATAGCCTTGATGGCTAATATTTGCATATAAGAGGAAGGAACACCCTTCAGATTGGAAGCAGTTTTTGAGTATTGGTTGGTTAGAGTACTAGAAAGTGTGGTTTTAAAAGTGTGGAGGAGCTATATTATGGAATACCTGATTGACCAGGCTGAGGAATCATTAGAAGTCTGATAGCTACCTCCAGGGAGAATTGAAGGGTGTGGTGATGGGTCCCAGGGACTAGGTAGGAAGCTGCTACAGTCTAAGAATTCATTGCTGCTTGTATTAGCTAGGACAGTGTGAATGCAAAAGAGGGGACAGTTGAGAGATATATGGGAGACAAAATAGGTATAAAATTGTTACAAACTGGAAGGACACAAGAGTCAAAATGATCTTAAGGTTTAAAGCCCCTATGACCAGGAGAATACAGTTTAGTGTGGAAGTGGGGTACAAAGTGTTCAGGCATCATTGAAATGAATTACTTAAGCAAATATCACTATTATAAGCTAAAAGATGGTGGATATCAAGTCTGTTAGTTAGGATGAGGTTCAATTACATGAATTGTGGTTTACATAGAGTAGAACTCTTTTCCACAAAAAGGAAAGCTGGAGATAGACAGGCCCAGACTGGTAGGGCACAGTCCGTGTCATCAAGGACCAAGGCTTCTTTCTTTCCACTCCATTTTCTTAGTGCCTTCCATCTAAAGGATACCTCAGAATACAAGGTGACTTCTAAAGCTCTAGCCATCAGGCCTGAGGTATAGCTCAGGAGAAGGTGGGAAAGAAGGGCAAGGGGGGTGTCCCACATAACTGGCTTCTTTTAAGCAGCTTTCTAGAAGTGCCTTAAAACTTTTTTTTTTTTAACTAAAACAGTTGACAACTTTATTTTCACATTTCACAATACAAATGAAAATTGCTCTTTTTGTTGTTTGTTTGTCCCACTACTCCCTTGCAAAAACTATCCTCTGTTTGATAGGAAGGGGGAGCAAGTCTTCCTTGTCATGCCGTTAGAAAACACCCGGAGTCACAGCACCATGATCTCCTGGTGAAGTAGAACGAGTGATATAAAATGGATACAAAGAGGCCCCTGTCTCTCCTTATCTGTCCGGTCGAGTCATTCCCGGTCAAGTGGGCACCATCATGGGACAGGCAGGAGGTCTCATCATCGGGGGCCCAGGCATCATCGGCATGTGGCCTCCCATAGGCGGCCGCATTCCAGGAGCAGGTCCCACTGGCATCATCCCAGGAGGAGGAGGGCCCATCATTGGCATCATGGGAGGGCCCCCCATGTGGGGTGCTGGCATCATACCAGGACGAGGAGGACCCGGGAGACTGGGGGGAGGTGGAATCATGGCCCCTGCAGGAGGGGGAGCAGAGAATGGAGTAGGAGGAATCTTTCCTTGCTGAAATGCAGCGGTTGTTTTGTCGATCAGGCTCTGGGCTTGCTCTTCCATCCATTTCTGATAGTAGTCTTTCACATTCTCTTTGTGTTTCCTACCACTGCAGTGTGTCTTTCTCACAGATGGAGAGTCATGGGTGAGGTATGTGTCGCAGTAGTCACAATAAAACTTAGGCATGTTGCTCCGCAGGCCATTGACCACTCCCTAGAAGTGCCTTAAAACTTAATCATCTGCACCAACCTAGCTGCAAAAGACTCTTATCTTTTATTCTAGGCTTTGATTTTGCTGGCTAGAAATTAGGGGTTTTGTTAATAAGGAGGAGAAGAATAATAGGCATTGGGATAAGCAATCAACATTCTCTGTCACAGGTAACAAGACACCTGTGCAAGAGCAATGACTGGCCAGTAGAAGTAGAAGAATGTGAGGTGATGGCTATGTTGAGAAAGCTCAGAATTAGTGAATTTAGAGGTGCATGAATGGTTGGTTGTTCATCTGTGAATTAGGCTTCATTCTTATACTTTATTGATTATGTTGTGTGAATTATGAACAAAAGTTACGGATTGATTTTGTTTTCTTTACTGTATGGTATGTTTGGTATTCCAAAAAGTCAGTAAATTCATACCCATGAGTCCTTTTAAGGATCTTGCAGACCTTTTTGGGGGTAGGGGATGGGGAGGGCTATTTTTCCAAGGAAGTAAAAAGAAAAATCTCAGCTTTTTAAAAAATCTTTAAATCTTTAGGAGGCAGACCACTCAAGAAATGGTGAGTTTTTAGTACTGACCTTTTTTTATGGTCAGCTTATTAATATTTATATCTACTAAGCAGGTTCTGAGTAGATATTTCTAGTTATGAAGTGAAACACTTGGTTCTCTCATTTCCATGTATTTATCAAAGCAGATTCTAAGAGATTTTTAAAGTTATTTTTAAAACGTTTATTTATTTATTTATTTTTTTGAGAGATGGAGCATGAGTAGGGAGGGGCAGAGAGAGAGAGACACACAGAATGTAAAACAGGCTCCAGGCTCAGTTGTCAGCACAGAGCCTGACACAGTGCTTGAACCCACAGACTGTGAGATCATGACCTGCGCTGTAGTCGGATGCTCATCCGACTAAGCCACCCAGGTGCCTCTCTAAGTCATTTTTTAAAAAAGATTGTTTCAGTAAAATTTTCTTTTATACAGTTAGCCTGGCCTAGTGATCATGAATCCAAGGGCTGATTTTTAATTTTTGCTGTGTCTCACATAACCTTGATTATAATAGAGCATCAGTGTTATTGAGTGAATGGTTGAGTTACCTCTGAAACCCAATATGATGTAGGCTCTGGTAATATTTAGAAGTTAAAGGCAGTCTTTATTGTTTAACATAATCAAATTTGCTTTATAGCCAGGAAAAAACCTCTAGTATCTTCTAATATATATTTAATATATAAATATATTATTAGTATAATCATATATTAATATAAGCTATTTTTACAATGGCTTTATTGCTAGTTTTAACAAAAACTAACCCCTGAGAATACTTTACAGCAAAATACATGAACATAGAATCACTTAGAAGCATTTTTTGAAAACTTAACCCAAAATGCCAAATAATCTTTTAGGTTTATGCTGTTTACAATAGTAAAACTAGCATTTTACTTTGATATTTAAAGGTGACTTCTTAGCACTTTGCTGCAGAATGTGCATGATTTTGCCCTACTTCTGGTGACTAGATTCTCATCCTTTCAATAGGATCAATGTTAAGCCAGCCTTCTTTACCTCCTCGATCCATATTAAACCTGTCTTGGAAAGAATTCGTTTATTGGATAATATAGCTACACTGGGGCTCTATGACAATATCTTTTGCTGCCTCATTAACTCTGGAGCATTAGAACAAGATAAAAATGCCCTAAAGCCTCTTATCTGATGTCTGGTGTAACCTGCTGAAAGCAGGAGTGCCATTAGTTTATGTTAGAAATCAAATGGCCCTCTCCAGTGCAGGAAGTACTGATTAAACCTGAAGTGTCCCTGGAGGACTCTACAGCTGTCACAGGGGTGGTGGCTGTCCTTCACCGAAGAGAAATCTGGGCCAGAGGTCCCAGTGGGGTGGTGCTTTAAGAACTAGCACGTGGCTGCCCCAGCTGTTCCGCTTTGCCTAATGAATTGTTTTACAAGAAGAGGCTGGGTATTGTCATCACAAGCTGCCTTCCTTAGAGACTGGAGCAGGCCAAATAATAAGTAATGTTAGTGATGGTAATTGAAATGTGATGGCTCTCCTGGGATCTTCACAGGCCTGGAGCTGGTTGGCACTTGTGGATTCTCGTCCTACCAAGACCCTATTTGAAGTATGCCTTTTTTTTTTTTTTTCCAATTACATAATAGTGTGGGGTTTTTTCCCCCCCTCTCCTTCTCACTATAGAAATCCATTGGCAGAAGCAGTCTTAGGAACGTTACAGCAGTGGCTTTAAGTACAAAAAGAACAGCTTTGATTTTTTCATTTAAATTGTCAACACTACAACAGTTAAGGATTACACATATTCTTAGTCTCCTAAAGATCACTGCAGAAATCTCTCTAGGCTACACTCTTGATTTAAAAAATTTTTAAAAAGCATAGTAGGATATAAAGGGAAAAGTAAAATCCTTGCTTGCTGAACTTACCAGAGGTAACTACCAAAACATTTTCTATGCATAATCAAAGTTTATTTATGTTACTACGTACATATAAGATCATAATATATGTACTGTTTCGTGACCTACTTTTTCACCCCACAATATATCTTAGATATCTTTCCACAACAATACAGATAGATCTACCCCATTGTTTTCCTAATTGCTGAATAGAATTTTATTGTATTGATGTACCAATTCTAGACTCTTACTAGATAGTTTGATCTGGACCCGTGGGTGAATATTTATTGTACCAACTGGTTGCACTCATTGATTTGTATTCTGTGGTTCACTCTTTCACATCAGTGGTTTTCCTTTCTTCAGGAATGTTCCTGGACTTTTCTTTTTCATTTTTTTTTTTAACATTTATTCATTTTTGAGAGACAGCGTGAGTGGGGGAGGAGCAGAAAGAGAGGGAGACAAAAGAATCTGGAGCAGGCTCCAGGCTCTGAGCTGTCAGCACAGAGCCCAACGCAGCGCTCGAACCCACAGACCGTGAGATCATGACCTGAGCTGAAGTCAGACCTTTAACCAACTGAGCTACCCAGCCACCCCTCCAGGACTTCTAAAATAGGAAATAGTGGAGGTAAAACTTTTGGGGAGGGATAGTGTAAGTCTTGTCATGGACCACTAGCTGGACATATGTTTAGTGATATGTGCCCTACTGCATATTTTAAATTCTTTGCTTAGTCCAGATAGGTGAGGAAAACAAATAGCCTTTAATGGATGTTGTCTAAGGCATTGACTGGAGGCTTCCTCTCAAATTGAATGAGTGTTTTCTTCCCTAATTTTCTACTTCAGAAGTTCCAAGTATCAAGTTATGAATATATTAATGGACTTGGGAAATGATTTGTCAGCATGTGAAAATGAGGACTTAGGTTTATTGTGTTAACAGCTTGGCTAACAAAGCAAGTTTGTACCTTGTGAACTTTAGGGGCCTTGCTGGGAGTGGCAAATGTGATGAATGAAGCAAAGCAATTTTCCGAGAGTATTTCAGGTCATTGACGGGAGAAATCACTTGTCTTCTTAGACAAACCGAAACCTAATTTTAGTTGGTTGCATCTGTCTTCAGTAGAATCTTTGCAAATTGATAGAAATTCTCACTTCTATCTAAAATGGGAACATGGTATGTCTTTTAACTGAAAGCCTTTTAGACTCATTCTCTCAACTATTCAAAGTTCTGATTTGCCCAATCATTATTGAAGAGACGTCATACTTCTAAGTTATGAAATGCCAACTAGTTTGGTTTCAAGTTCCTTCTACAGTGTTTTCCTCTCCTTGATGCATTCAAATTGATGCACAATGCTTAACTTAATAATTGGAGGCTGTTAATAACAGTTACTATTTATACCTGATTTACCTCTTGTTCAAATCTTCAGTAGATTCTTGGGACATATGTGTGCATACCGAAGTTTCAGGGGCTCTTGTGGGCTATTGAATATTCTCTAGACTCATGATGTTCAGAATGGTAGCCACTAGCTGATGCTGTTTAAAAATTAAATTAATTAAAATAAAATTAATTTCTCATAGTAGTTAATGCTTAGTAGCCACGTGCAGCTAGTGGCTACCATACCACACTGGACCGCACAGAGAACATTTTCGTTAGACAGCACTAGTCTAAAGGTTGGCGAACTGTAGCTCACAACCTGTTTTTGGGTTCCCTGTGTACAAAGAATGGGTTTTGCATTTTTAAAGGGTCATAAAAATAAAACAAAAATCAGAAAAATATGAGACAGAGACTGAGTATGGCCCACAAAGCCTAACGTATTTACTACCTGGTCCTTTATAGGAAAAGTTTGCTGACCCTTCAACCTGTGCCTCCTTCTTTTAATAACATTTCAGCTTTCTGATCAAGTTAAGGTTAGAGGTTTCCCTAAGCCATCAGAAGGTTGTGAATCTATTAAGCAAATTAGGCAAATTGAAGAGCAAAGTTTTTTACTGTAGATAGACCACAGAATGAAGTCCAGAGCTTACGCAAATCAGTTCCCTGTAGCTAGCACAAGTGGGATGAGCTTTGAAATAGGTAAAATTCTTTGTAGTATAAATGATCAACTTGTAAGAGCTTTGTGAATAATACCTACAGTGTAACAGAACAACATTCTGAATTTGTACACTATTCTGTGACTTCTAAGTATTCCTCCTCCTATCTTACTCTGAAAGAAATAGAATGAATACATTTCAGCAGATGCACTTGACCTTTCAATAAAGAATTTACCATGGAGATTTTTAACTGTTCAAACAATTTTAACTGTCAAGTTATTTTAGCCAGTCTCTCCTTGGAAGAATGAAGCAGAAAGATTCTTCTGCTGGTATTCTCTACATCTGAGAGATAATCTTCCCTTGCCAAATGTAGCTAACAATTTTTCATTAAATGTAAAGCTTATGAAATCTGCCTATAAAAGTGAGCATCTGGCACTTCTGTGGTAAATTATAGAGTCAACTTGTTGCTGTCAAGATAGGACCTTGGTATTCATGACAGAGCTTTGTGATTTCCCAAGTTTGTGCTAACCCATATTATTTTTCCTCTAAAATGCAGTAAGGTACATTTGAAGAAATTAAGTTATCTCTTTGGCTTTTTGATGTGAATTATTCCATAATTAGATATAACTCAAGTAATTCTCCCCCTAAAATAAATGTTATACTACAATACATTGAATTATTAGTAGAAGCATTAATTTGAACTTGCCTGAATCTTCAGATTTAAGATAGTGATGTTATATTATTATGGCCTGTGTAGTGAGATCATGAAATGTACTGAACCCCAGAAAAAGTCACATTTCAACATTAGCCTTGTCAAAAGAAGCAAGTGGTAAAGGAGATAAGGGAGAGAATTGTGAGACAGTATTTTGAGAGGGAACCTTCATGAAGTATAGCTTCTTTTTTTAATGTTTATTTAGTTTTGAGAGAGAGACACAGTGTGGGCAGGGGAGGGGTCAGTGAGAAAGGGAGATACAGAATCTGAGCTGTCAGCACAGAGCCCATCGTGGGACTTGGACTCATGAACTGCAAGATCATGACCTGAGCTGAAGTTGGGTGCTTAACCGATTGAGCCACCCAGGTGCCCCAAGTATAGCTTCTTTCTAAAGGACAGTAAGAATGATAACTATGTTTTGCTTTTATTCACTGGTACAAAATCAGTGAAAATTTTATTACTTAAAGTTCTATTTATTGATCATCACTGGTTATGGTTTCTAATAGCAATTTCCCATGGTAGAACTTTGACTAAATTTATGGAAACTCCTAAAATTTGTTCTAATCTTTCTTTGCCATTCTTTTTTTTTTTTTAAGTTTATTTATTTTTTAGTAATCTCTGCATCCAATGTGGGGCTCAAACTTAACAATTGTGAGATCAAGAATCACATGCTCTTCCATCTGAGGCAGCCAGGTGCCCCCTCTTTGCCATTCTTTGCCAAATCATCTCTAAGTCTTCTGGCTCTTTCAGTTCTTCCATCACTTTTATGTGTTTTATGTGTTTTTTATGTATTTTAGGTCACTCCAAACCTTTGCCATCCTCTTGTCTCACCAGTATTAGTAGCATTCTCCTCTTCATTGCCTATGCAAATAATCTGCTAAAAGTCACATACTGCCCTCTTCTATAAGGCATGCAGTAAGCATCCAAAGATCACCCAGTCTCCAGTAAGAGATTCCATAATATATCTTATATAATCAAGGATGTACCTCTACTAAAGCTGGCTGTTACCAAGTTTGAGATCTTTGTGACATTTTATGGTGCCAGAGTATAGCAGAGTCATACACCATGGGCTTGTATTTTACACTCCACCTGAAAAGTCAGAAACATTAAGAGGAAGGAGCATTTAGAGTTGCAAATGATAGCCATTAAGGATGGCCTTGTACATTGTCCATGATGAGCAGAAACTGAAATTTAAATTTTGAGAAGTTAGATATGTCTCCATTTCTGGCATAAAAATATTTATAAGACCAATCCATGGGGCGCCTGGGTGGCTTAGTCGGTTAAGCGTCCGACTTTCGCTTAGGTCATGATCTCGCAGTTCGTGGGTTCGAGCCCCGCGTCGGGCTCTGTGCTGACTGCCAGCTCAGAGCCTGGAGCCTATTTCAGAGTCTGTATCTCCCTCTCTCTCTGAACCTCCCCTGCTCACGCTGTCTCTCTCTCTCTCTCCTAGAAATAAATAAAAATAAAAAAAAAAAAAAAAAAAAAAAGACCAATCCTAAAACTACCCTGTATCTGAGGCTTTTATATTGACCTATTCGTATTTGGAAAGGAATTCTTTTTATGTCCTGAGGTTCTCAGATTAGTAAAACAAACTTAATTTTTGCACAAAGTCTACACATTACTACAAAGTAGATGAGGTAGCCTGATCATAAACTCCACAAATTCTGTAAGGATATCTGGGCATCTGGGTTTTTCCACCACTGAATTACCAGCACTTCTTATAATTGGTACGTTATAAATGTCTTTTGCCCAATAATTAGGTGTTTACCTTTCCTCTTTCATGATTCACATTTACAAAGGCATTTTTCCTTTCATATTTGTGTTAAACAGTTTCTTGTTATGATTAACTAACTCTTTTTATGAACCTTTTAACTTCACATTTTCTTCCAAATCACATTGTGGTCATGAGTCCTGTGTTTCCTGTACCATTCTCATGCCTTTTCAGCTTTCATTTTTCTCTTTTCTGGTGAACATTTTTGGTAAAAGCTGGTGTACTTGCTATAACACGCCTACATGCTGCTGAATATGTGATGGTAGATCAAGCCAACCCAAGGAAGTGTAAAAATAAAAGATGGATATCTTTTACTCCAAATTTGTAGAAACTTCTAATCCTTTCCAGCTTCCATAGTGTTATCTGTACTATGTATAAGAGTACCACTAGGGACTGTCACAGCCACAATGGGATGCCAGTGGTAAGTGGAGTACTAGGCTCACTAACTAGCTGAGTATTCTGTGTGTTTAGATTAGTTTAGATTAGTTCCTCAGCAAAATCGCAAGTAAACACCTGTGTTATATTGACTTTCATGCTTTTATAGTTGAAATCCCACAGATTTTAAAGACTTAGGTTCATGTACTGATAACAATTATGAGTTGTTTAGAATAACTTGTTTTCCTCCTAAGTATAAAGTATAGGAAAATTCAGTTCTTGTGTATGGAACTATTCAGCATTGTATATAATACTGCTGTCTGCTTTTCTCTGAAATGTTTTGTAATACTGTTAGAACAAGAATAAATGGTTTTTTGCCTTAAAGGAGATCTAATAATTCTTTAAACTAATAATTCTGTCCTTAGAGATTATATTAGATTCTGTTTTTATTGTTCACCACCAATGTGTGAAATGGTCTGTAATCACTTACATTTGCTTTAGTATTTGTAGGGCTCAAGCAGTGGGGAGATCGGTTACATGATTAACCTTGTTAGGACTGTCTATCCTTCCAAATGTAGGAACTATTCCTGTACTTTATTTAGGTCAAGAATGAAGCTGGAATTACAGAAATTAACAAGCATATCCTAAAATTCACATGGAAATACAAGAGACTCAGAGTAGCTTTAAAAAAATCTCGAAAAAGAACAAAATTGAAGGGCTCACAGTCTCAAAATTTTAATACAAAACTAACATAATCAAGGCAGTTTGGTATTGACATATGGGTATCCTTATAGATCAATAGAATAGAATGAGAATCCAGAAACCTTCATATTTATCATCAGTTCATTGTTGACAAGGGTGCCAGATCATTCAGTGGACAGAAAATAGCTTCTTTAACAAATGGTGCTGGGAAAACACAGTATTCACACACAAAAACCCAAAATTGAACCCCCTATCTCACACCGTATACAGTTATTAACTCAAAATGCATTATAGACCTAAATGTAAGAGCTGAAACTGTGAAAATCTTAGAGAAGACATAGGCATAAATCTTTATGACCTTAGATTAGGAAGTGGTTTCTAACATAGAATTCCAAAAACATAACCAGAAAAAGAAAGTTAAAAATTGGACTTCATCAAAATGTAAAACTTTTGTGCTTCACAGATACCATTAAGAAAGTGAAAAGACATGGAGTGCCTGGCTGGCTCAGTAGGTAGAACATGCAACTCTTGATTTTGGGGTCATGAGTTCAAGCCCTACATAGAGTTTACTTAAAAAGAAAAAAAAGAAAGTGAAAGACAGCCCACAGAATAGGAAAAAACTTAAGAATCCCAAGCAGGCTCTGTATCTTCAGTGCGGAACCCAATGTGGGGCTCGAGCCCACAAATCATGAGATTATGACCTGAGCTGAAACCAAGAGTCAGACACTTAACGGACTGAGCCACTTAGGCACCCCAGAATAGGAGAGAACTTTTAAAAATCTTTATTGTTTGATAAGAGGCTTGTATCCAGAATATATAAAGAACTCTTGGAGTTCAACAATAAAAAGACAGTAGCCCAGTTTTTAAAGCAGACAAAGGATTTGAATAGACATTTCTGCAAGGAAGATATACGGGTGGCCAATAGGCACATGCAGAAATCCTCAGCATCATTGATCATTGGGGAAATGCAAATCAAAATCATGAGACTGCTTTGCACCCAGTGGACTAACTGTAATGGAAAAGATGGGCAATAATGTGTTGTCAAGGATTGAGAGAAGTTGGAGCACTTGTGCGCAATTGTTGGGAATGTAAAAATGGTGTAGCCATTATTGAAAACAGTATGGTGCTTTCTCAAATACTGAAAATAGAATTACCTATGATTCAGCAATTCTACTTCTGGTATATACCCAAAGGAATCAAAAACAAGGACTTAACACAGATATTTGTATGCCCATGTACACAGCAGCATTATTTGCAGTTGCCAATGGACACCTAAGTGTCCATTGATGGGTGAACGGATAAACAAAATGTGGTATGTACATACAGTGGAATATTATTCAGCTTTAACAGGAAGAAAAATCTGACATATGCTACAGCGTGGATGAGCTTGAGGATATACTAACAAGATAAGCCAGTCACAACACAAATACCGTATGGTTCTATTTATATGCAGTACCTAGAGGAGTCAGATTCATAGAGGTAAAAAGTAGAATGATGGTTGCCAAGGGCTGGGGAAGGGGGAATGGAGAATTATTATTTCATGGAAGAACTTTAGTTTTGCAAGATGAAAAAAATCTGCACGACAATATCAATATACTTAATAACATTGAAATATACACTTAAAAATGGTTAAGATGGTAAAATGTATGTTATGTGTATTTTACCACAGTTTAAAGGGGAAAACATTTATGGTATATGAATTACATTTCAATTTCAAAACAAGTCATTTAAGAAAAAGAAGAATACAAAGATATGAAACCAGTCCAAGAAGTTCAAAAGGATTTGAAGAAGTCCATTATATGCCTGCTCCTAACTGAAGGCCTGTTTTCTTTTTGTTTGAAGTATAAGATTTTGTATTCCACTTCCTTCAGTTCATGAATGAGTCTTTTATACCTCTCCCCTTCTTTTATTCTTTGCTGAAGTAGATTTGAAATAATCCCTTAATCAGCCTTGGTACTTATTGTAACATCTGACTCTAGTATGGGGTCACATCTATTTCTTAAGATTTAGGTATTATAATAAATAAACATTTATGTATGGCCTGCTGTGAAAAGCAATGTGCTAGACCCTGGATGTCAAAAATACTTAAACTCTTCTGTTTATAATCTGATTAGGATGACAAGGCAAATATATAAAAAGATCACAGTATGAGAGAGCATGTACTGAGTGCCGCTTGAGTACCATAAGAGTTCAGAAATGAGAGATCATAGTGGGCTGAAGGTGGTTGGGTAGTCTTTTTATTTATTTATTTTTAATGTTTATTTTTATTTTTGAGAGAGAGAGAGATACAGACAGTGCAAACACGGAGGGGCAGAGAGGGAGACATAGACTCCAAAGTAGGCTCCAGGCTCTGAGCTGTCAGCACAGAACCCGATGTGGGGCTTGAACTTACAAATCGCAAGATCATGACCTGAGCTGAAGTTGGACGCTCAACTGACTGAGCCACCCAGGCGCCTCAGGGTAGGGTCTTTAAAAAAAAAAAAGTGAAATTTAAACTTGAATGAAAGAAATTTTGTATATCATCATTGGCAAATTGGTTTCCTCCTCACTGTAAGATTCCATGTAAAATGCAACATTCCATGTAGCAGTTACTATTTGATTAGCCTGCACAAATCCTTTTATCTCATATTCGTTTTTCTTGATGACTACCCAGACTTTCTAGTACAGTAAAAGGCATTGCCTATCTGTCTATTCATTGACATACAGACTAGTAATTAAGTTTGCAGGGAGGCAAAGTAACCTTACATCATAATTTGGCCACTGAGCTGCAATAGCCTTTCTGGGTTTACCCTATTAAGCCTGTAAGTGGTAACAAAGAGATAAGAAAGTAACCACTGTTAAGCATTTTAGGCCTACTCTGAGTTTGACCTGTACTTTGACAATGATTTTGATTATTTCTCCTTTCTATGTTGAATGGATTTACTACCTATCAGAATCTCAAAGACCCTTAATTTAAAAAATATATTGACTTCTTTTTTTTTTTTTTTTTTAGTCCTCTACATGCTGAATGTTAACCTTATGACATGCAGTGATGATTTCTGAATTTTCATTAGGCACAACTCATTTTTGAAGTACTAAAGCAGTTGGTTACTACTGCAGCTAAATCTTGGCTAAGTAAACAAGATTCCTTTAAAAAGATTAGCCAGAACAGTTTTTAAAATCCACAGCAGCACTGGTGTATATCAGTTCTGGCTTGGCATACTTTGACCCAGGGCTGTGCAGTGTTTTATTACCCTCAGCTACATAAAGACACATACTTAAAGCACCATTTTTGTAGCAGATATTTTTATAACTCTACAAAATGATTAGACTGACGTAGAGCAATTCTCTAAATTCGTAGGTATTAAAATACTCTGGCAGCTGTCTCCTTTTTGCCTTTAAGTTGAGACATCATGATGAGATAAGACTGTACCAGTTCTGATGGGCACAAGAATATAGTTCAGCATGGTATTCTCATGTTATTGACAAGTCTTTGTCACTGTAAATAGGTGAAATCTTGGAGGAGGGTTTCCCATTATAGTAATTCTAATTCAATTCTACTAATACTGTTTTTCAGAAACTTCTTTATATTAAAACACATTCCATGTAGTCAGATAGGAAGAAGGTTATGGTATCACAATGCCTCTGAATTCTAATTAAAACAACTTAGCTTGTGCTCAGAAACATACAATATCTTTATCTGGGAGTTTTAGGTATTGATTAGGGTTTAGAAAGTGTTTAGGAGAACCTGAATGAGAGAAACTTCCTGGTAAATTGGCATTAAGGTACAGTGACATGGGATACAGACTCAAAATAGGTTTCTAGTATCCTGTGAACTATAGGTCATAATCCTCAAGGGGGAACCGAGAGTCTGGGGAAGGTCTCTGGTAATGATCTGAGCAACTCTGTGACCTCTCTTCCCCTAAGTACTCCCGACCTGCTTCTAGGTGTCTCAAATATTTCTAACTAGAAACAGTTTCCTTTTTTTTTTTTAATGTTTATGTATTTATTTGGAGAGAGAGAGAGATCATGAGTGGGAGGGGAGGGGGGTGGAGGGAGGAAGAGACAGAGAGAGAGAATCCCAGGCTCCGTGCTGTCAGTGCAGAGCCCAGTGCAGGGCTCGAACTCAAAAACTAGGAGATCATGACCTGAGCCGAAATCAAGAGTCAGATGCTTAACTGACTGAGCCACTCAGGCACCCTGGGAACAATTTTCAGTTGAAAGATTGGCCCTTTGCTGAGAAGTATGAGACTTTAAATGGCCAATGATTATGGATTCAACCGTTTTGGAAAACAGTGAGGCAGTATCTTCTAAGGCTGATGATACATATACCCTCTGACCCAGTATTTCTGGTGCTATATATATATACACTCTAGAAATAAAAATGCTATACCAAAAGATGCATACAAAAATATTCAGAATAGTACTATTCATAATAGACCCGGACTAGAAACAATCCAAGAGTTCATTGACAGTAGAATGAATAAATAAATTCTGATATATTCACATAATAGAATACTAGATAGCCATAAAAATGAACAAACTATTGCTACATGCAACAACATGAATGAGTCTCAGGAATATATCACTGAGTAAATGAAGATAGACACAAAAGAGTACATATTATACAATATCAGTTATATAAAATTCAAAAACAAACAAAGTTAATCTATGTGATAATTCAAATAATGATTACATTATTTGTAATAATGTGATAAGTCAAAATAATGATTACATTATTATTGTGTGGTATTGGCTGGGAGGGGGCAGGAGGAGGAAGACTTCTGTGGAGCTGGTAATGGTTCTCTTTAAAGATGCATATTGTTGTGTGTTCATTTTGTGAAATTCCTCACATATATCTCTGATGTGTACATTTTTCTGTGTATATGTTATACTTTAAAAGTTAACTAAAAAATTTTATAAGACAAATAGTGGCTGAAATAAAAATTGAAAGTAAGTCAGTCAAGTCTAATAGTCAAGTGTTAAATTGAAATGCTTGCTCTCAAAGCCTTTCTGGTTTGATATGGAAAGCTCACAAAGAAAGTTCTCAAGCATTAGTAATATTCCAGACAGATTTTAACATATTGCTTAGTAGCACTTTCAGCAATAGCCAAATCATGGAAAGAGCCTAAATGTCCATCAACTGATGAATGGATCAAGAAGATGTGGTTTATCTATACAATGGAATACTACATGGCAATGAGAAAGAATGAAATCCGGTCATTTGTAGCAACGTGGATGGAACACGAGGGTGTTATGCTAAGTGAAATAAGTCAGGCAGAGAAGGACAGATACCATGTTTTCACTCATATGTGGAACAGGAGAAACTTAACAGGACCATGGGGGAGAGGAAGGGGAAAAATAGTTAAGGAGAGGCAGGGGGGCAAACCATAAGAGATTCTTAAATACTGAGATCATCCTGAGGGTTAATGGGGGTGGGGTTGAGGGGAAAAGGGGTGGTGGGCATGGAGGAGGGCATTGTTGGGATGAGCACTAGGTGTTACATAGAAACCAACTTGACAGTAAACTATAAAAAAAAAAAAGCAAAAACAAAATACTGGTTAGAGCACGGCTTTACATCACTGGATAAGAATAATAGCAATTATTTTATAGGGTATTTTTGTCATGGGTAACTGATGTACAACTTTTTGTGCCTTAAAAGTTAGCTTTTAACATAAACATATTTAGTGTTAAAAATTTTGTTTCCAGAGAGTCACTAAATGAGGTATCATAGTAATAGAGAAAGAACGGTGATAAATGTAATTCAGTAGATGGCAGTATTCCCTTTGTAGGTTTTAGTCAAAATGTGGATACGTGGGGGTAACTCTTAGTAACTTTCTTCAGTAGGAGTGATAAAAGGTCACCTGCTGGGACAAGTAGACCAGAAAGAACATTTTAATATTTTTGTTGTTTTGTTATTTCATGTATTACTAGGAACTATTTTGAATGAATCCGTAAGATGTAGAGTCTGCAAATGTAGAGGACATATTTTTCCACATAAAATCCTAGAATGATAGCCTGCTATAGTTTGTTTAATGTAATATTGCTTTAAGTGAGTGTTAATGTATAGAATACTCAAGAAGGATTTGAGCAGTGCCTTTTTTTTTCAGTCTTCTATGTAGGAATATTTATATGTAAGATTGAGATAATGACTAATGGCCTTGGACAAAGATGTCAATGAAACTTATTGATGAGATTAGGGTGCACTTGAGCATAAATTACAAGAAAAATTAAAGTGATTGACCAGTCTGGTTTTGCCGGTTATTTTAATAAAAATCAAGTGCTTTTTGAATAGTCTCTTTTTTCATATTGAAATTTTCTTAAAATGGTAGTGGTTGATGAAAGCAGTGGGGTTTAAGAAATCCTGTGGCATTATAAGGGTTTTAGTTATAAGGGTTATAAATTGTAAGTGGATTAGAGTGATATGCCAGAGTAGAGTTATCAGCCAAAGGACGGGACGTGCCTGTGGTGCAGAATGGGAGGCCAGTGAACAAACTAGCCAGTGAGAGTCAGAAGAACTACATTCAAGTCCTGACTTTGCTCATTATTAGCATTGACCTTAGACAGATCACTTAGCATGCCTAATTTTTCGTTTTTGTGACATGCAAGTGATAACTGCTTTGCCTTCCATACAGGTTGTTAAGTGCATCAAGTAGGTGCATTGTCTGTAAGGGTGCTGTGTTAATGAACTCTATAAATGGACTCTGTGTTGTTTTTATACTGTTCAAATAACTTTTTGTTTCCTCATGTTTTTCTGCCTGTTGTCATCAGGTGCCAGCTGATAAACATTGATAAGCATAGCTTCAACAGCCATCATTATAGGACTACCTAATACGTACTATGTTAAGGGCTTTAAATGCATAGTTTCCAAAGCCTCACAACTAGGTGATGAGTGAGTTGGACAATTGACTCCATTTTATAGTTCACAAAGGTTTGGGCTAACCCAAGAGCTGTGAATCACATCTGTGTCATCTGACCCCCATAGCAGTTGTTCGTAGTATATGATGCTATATCTTCCAGGATGCACTTTAGTTTTTGCTTTTCCCTACCTAGTATTTTAGAAGCCAGGGCCACACATAGTATTTTTATGTACTGGGCAGTTCAAATAAAGACATTGGGCCTCAAAAGAAAATGTTATTGTGTTTTATTTTGGAGATATTAACAGAATCCTAATGTATGCAGTTGTTAATTTGGGAATGGAGAGGATTGGTGCCTTGACTTGAGCCTGTTTTATCTTTAGCCAGAGCACATACAAATCATATCTTGATGATTCAGACTCAAGGAGAGGAATAGTAATATCAACACAACCTAAAGTAACATCAGCACAACCTAGTCTTAATACTTGGTTTGCGGATATATTAATTTTCTTTGCAAATATCTCTCCCAATTACTTATTTTTTCATGTGACAACTGCTATGTTCTTTTTTTCTTTTTGGTATATTTTTCTCTGTGTGTGTGTGTGTGTGTGTGTGTGTGTGTTAGGGGGTCTTTCCATTTATTGTAATTATATTGATATTTTGCATGAAGATAATATTTTCAGGAGAATCCATTTAAAACTGATAACTAAATATACTAATAACTAAATATGTTTTTGCTGTTCCTATCAGGTAAAAACAATTATGAACATTTTCATTTTATTTATAGTGTTTTTAATGGAAAAAATGACTTGAAAATATATCTTCAACTTTCTCCTGTAAAAATATAAAAATTATTCATTCATGTTTTAGCCACCTTGTAATTTTTTTTAATGTTTTATTTATTTCTGAGAGAGAGAGAGACAGCATGAGCAGAAGAAGGTCAGATAGAGAGGGAGACACAGAATCCAAAGCAAGCTCCAGACTCTAAGCTAGCTGCCCATACAGAGCCTGATGTAGGGCTCAAACCCATGAACCATGAGATCATGACCTGAGCCGAAGTCGGACGCTTAACCAACTGAGCCACCCAGGCGCCACAGGCACCTTGCAATTTAGATTATAAATTATCACTTTATGTTTTTAGACCGATTTTTTAAATTTTAAAATAGTTTTGGATATTTATGGGAAAATTGTAAAGGACATTTCTTTATAAACCACACCCAGGTTCCCTTATTATTATTATTGGGGTGCATTTGTTGTATATTTGTAATAATTAATGAACTTTTTTGGTTTAACATTGTTCTCTATACTTTATTTCAAATTTCCTTAGTTTTTCCCTAATGTGCTTTGTTTTGTTTCGTTTTGCTTTTTTGTTTTTTGTTCCAGAGTCCCATCTAGGATACCGTAATTACATTTAGTAATCATACCTCCCCATGGGCTCCTCTTGGCTGTGACAGTTTCTTAGGTTTTCCTTGTTTTTGATGACCTTGACAGTTGAAAGGAGGACTTACTGTCAGGAACATTGTAGAATGCTCCCCAATTGGGATTTGATGTTCTTCTTACGATTGTGGTTTGCCTTTCACTGCTTACACTAGGTTATGCAGGGAGGTTGTTCTTCAGAAGTTGCTCTTCACTGCTCTTCAGAGTGAACTCTGAAGAAGGCAGATTGGGATTTGAAAATATTGGCTGTGGAGAACCCACACAAAGATAAGCATTAATGTTCTTTGTTGGCATTGAAACATTGTCTACATTTTTTATATTTTTTGTATTTTATGCTTTTTCAGAAGAAGTCAATCCCAATTCTGGCTCAAAACGAATCTAGGTTGTATGATCTGCTCATGTCCCTAAAACAGCTTCTTTTCTAATTGCATCTGTTGGGGCAGTTACCATTGGTTTTAATGTTACTCTTTAGAGCTTTATTTAATCTGAATTGGCCTTTTAATTAGTAATGGGCAATTTTGGGTGCATTGTTAATTGATTAGAATTGTGGAAATCATGTGAAAAGCTGTTTTGTCACAGTAGCCTAGAATAGTAGAAGATTAAAATAGGGTCTGGTTTAGTTACTATTCTAAGGTGAATGCTTGAAAAGTATTATTTTAGAGGTTTGGATTTGTTGGTGTCTTAACTCTGCTGAGAATGATTGTCTTTAACTCACCGAGGTCCTCGATTCTACTCCATTAAGGGCCACTTTTCTGCCAATCAAAAAGCAGCATTCCTGAGATTGATTTTTTGTTACAGTGAATAGTAATAGCTGCCTAGTGACAACATTTCAAACTCTTTTATGTAAACAGAAAGCAATCAAATAAGTACTAATCCAAGGATTATGTGGACCTAAATCCCATGGCCAGGAGAAGAATCTCTGTAGTGTATGTCCCTGGCTCTTTTTGCCTTCTGGTTGCCCCTCTTCTTCCTGGAAAGCTTTCCTGCTGCTGGTGCTGCCTGTTAGATTGCAATATGCTGCCACCAAAACCCTCCTGCAGCTCCTGAATGGAATTCAAAAAGACACTTACATTTCCATAAATAAATTAGGAATTCAGTGGTTTCTTCGGGCTAATCAGGGCAGGCTGATAAACCTTGCTAGCTGTTTAATAAATGAATTGTGACTGATTACCTATTAATATGGACGCCTCAGGAATTCACCCAGGGGGAAGCAGAGCAGTGAAATAGAGAGGGGCATGGCCCCTTGGGAAATCAGGGCTTCATGTTTGCAGCTTAAATATCTCTGTGAAGTATCAATAAGGAGGTAATTGAATTTTGAACACAAACATGAGCGCCGGATGGATGAAAGGGGGAGGGGGGATCTGATCATCTCTTCTCTGCCCCTTCATTCTCCCCTCCCCTTTTCCTTAGAGACCACTCTAGTAAAGATAGATGCTAAATCCATTAAATAAAGATTAGACTCTGTCGTAGTAGAAAATGGCAGCTTAGCTAGATCCCCGGGCAAATTGGGGCCTTTTGCAATACAGAAAATTAAAATATACATTTTTAACAAGTGTGCTATCTTCCTACCATTAATGCCAGGCTGGCTTGTGGGGTTTGCTCCTCCTTCAGATTGGCTTTTGTTTGGACAGATCACTTTCTCTTGTATTAATGCCAATCTTTTCTGTATTCCTGGAGCAGAAGGGGCTGGGTTTATTTATTTATTTTTAAAGCTCCTGTTGAGGCCTTTCCTCTAGCATCCTGCTTGCTTGTAATCAGAGGAGTGGGAAGGAGATTAGTGTCCCATGAATTGACGGTAGATAAATGTTCCCTCCCCTTAACTGGTGGGTCCAGAAGAGCCCAATCACTTGTATTTCAGGGATGATTGGAGACTGTACAGCCAAGCAAGAAAAGGGCTTACAGACTGAAATAAAAATTGATGTTTTAGATGCTGTTTTATTTGGCATTATTTCCTCTAGATAAGGTTATTGATTTGCTTTGTTTTATTTTAAGCCAGATGAAGTCATATTAATATAGAAAAAGAAGAATTGGCATTATTTGGTTGCAGACCGTAATATTTACCCCTTTTTGAGCAATATCAGAACATAAGCATCAAACCCTAAACACTTTTGTTTTTATAGATAAATATCCTGTATTGGCTTTTTGGACTAACCTTTGTTTATATGTTAATCTATGTTTTCTTATAATTCTTTCATAAAGCTTCAGTCAGTAAATCTATCAAGTATTAATGGAGCATCTGTTAGGTGTGTGGCATTGTTAGTTGCCATAGTCAACAGTGAGAAAGTCTGTTCTCTGCTACCACAAATATTTCTTTAAAAAATGAAGCTAATTATGTCATGTTCCTGCTTATAAGAGTTCTTTTGGCTCCTTGGGTCTTATTTATAAGGTAACAGTCAGATTTCTCAGACTTTCACAAAAGGGCTTTTTTAACAACAACTAACCTTTCTCTCCAGTTTTATCTGGAAAACTTACACTTATCCTCCAAGGCTATTTCAGATCCCACTTTCTCCATCTAGTGTCTCCCCATCCCCCAGGCAGAGTTATATTTTTCTTATCATTCAGTGTGGGTTCTACACTTGACTCTGAAGATTTCTTATGGAAGAAAAAATGTACTTCTTAGTCTTGGTAATTAAGGACTCTGTCCATTATTTGCCAGCTGGTTTTGCAAACATTCCCAATTCTGTGTTTCAACTTCAGAGGTATCTTGATGATCAGAATTTTAATGATTTGTCCTTATGTACTTCACTTTATCGCTTAACTTAGATTTACAGCAATCCTTAATGGTAAGAAGGAAAGTGTCTGCCATCATTACTGCTACCTTAAGTTATTTATCTCTATAGAGCAGAAATCAAACTTATTTAATCTGATTGCCCCAGTTCACAAATAACACTTAATGATTTTGAATTTGAATGCTAGTTCTCAAAATCAAGTAGCACAAACTTTCAGAATTTTCTAGTCCCTCACATGTTGCAAGTTATAGTGATGATGTACTTGAATGGTTCTAGTTTTCCTTCCAGTTCTTCTCTCTAACTTTTGTTTCCTGCCATTTTTCTGGGCCTCAGAGCTCCTTCCGGCCTTACTGACAATACAGATTTTCTGGGACCATGGAAGCAGGCATTTTAAAGGCTCTGTATTCCCTGTGGTTGGATCTTTCAGTTTTAAGTTTTAAGCCTTATTTAACATTAACAGATTTATGCAATAAAATGTGTTTCCTTTTGTATTAATTTTTAGTACTGATTGTATATTGTCATTTAATTATAACAAAAACTTAATACTAGAAATTCAGAGGTTAAAATTTACCCGAACAATCCCTAAAATTTTTTTTAATATTTTATTTATTTTTGAGAGAGAGAGAGAGAGACAGCGTGAGCAGGGGAGGATCAGAGAGGGAGGCACAGAATCTGAAAGGCTCCAGGCTCTGAGCTAGCTGTCAGCACAGAGCCCGTTGTAGGGCTCGAACCCACAAACCGCGAGATCATGACCTGAGCCGAAGTCGGACGCTCAACCGACTGAGCCACCCAGGCACCCCCCTAAAATTTTTAAATAAAGAATATTGACTTTCTCCCTTTAAGAGAACACTCTTGGTAACTTCCATTCCTAAAGCTTTCTAGTGATTTTAGCATAACCTTCATTCAATAAAATCTTTCTTTCCTGCCTTTGTAGATATATAACACAGTGCCCTTAGAATTACCCGCATAATAATGCATTATACTACCTACGCAATTACTGATTTTAGCTTCTGTACATGTGTAGTTAATGACTCAGTTGTTTGTCTTGTTCAGGAAGATGCTGTAGCTGTGGTTTTTAACCTAAGAGTCCGAATCTCCTGAAATTTTAAACAAAATTGTATGTATGTGCTTATACATGTATATTTCTCTGCTGAGATATCAGTGGATTTCATTAGATTTTTTAAAAGGTCTCTGTTATGGATTAAACTATGTGCCCCTAAAAAAGATATGTCAGAATTCTAACCCCTGGTACTTCAGAATGTGACCTTATTTAGAGATAGGTAATCAAGTAAAATGAGGTCATTAGGGTGGGTCCTAATCCAGTATGACTGGTATCCTTATACAAGAGGGATATTTATACACGGAGAAAGACATGCATAGAAGGAAGATGATGTGAAGAGACACGGGGAGAAGACAGTGATGTTAAAAGCCAAAGAGACAGACCTGGAACAGATACTTTCCTCACGGCCCTCACGAGGAAGGAACCCTCGACACCTTGATCTTACACATCTAACCTCAGAACTGTGAGACAGTAAGTTTTTGATGGTTAAGCCATTCACTTTATGGGTAGTTTGTTATGACAGCCCCAGTAAACTAATACACTCTCTTCTGGTTAGGATGCTTTAGTCTGTAAATTGCAGAAAACCCCAACTACAGTGGGTTAAAGGATAAAGATGTCCCATATAACAAGAAGTCCAGAGGTACCTCATTTTTAGGGTTGGTTAATGCAGTGATTTAACATTATCACCAGAGACCCCTGTTAGCCTTTCTACTCTGTCACCTTGAGTGTGTTGGATACCTCCATTAGGTTGTTGTCCATCATATTACAAGATGGCTGCTACAGTTTTTGACACCACAGGCCAACAATAGTATCCTAAGATAGGAAGGGGAATTGTTTTCCTTCTGTGCTTCTTCTGGTCAATGAGAAAAAGACCAGAAGCTCAGAAGAAATTTTCCCTTACATGCCATTGAACAGTTTTGGTCACAATCCTATGCCTAAACTAATCATTGTCAAGAGAAGTGAGACTAGCATGATTAGTTTAGATGGACTAATAATGGTTCTAATAATGGACTAATAATGGACTAATAACTGGAAAGAGCTGAGTCTCCCCTGAGTACATGCTCACTTTTTACCTGAATAGAACCAGGGTTTTGTTAACAAAGATTAAGTGAGGAAATGGCTATGTGTAGACAGCTACCTAGGTCTACCAGTCTGTAGCCCTAGAAGGTTAGGAACCAATGTTTTTAAAATAGACAGTAGTTGCTGTTTTTTTTTAATACTTCTAAAAAAATTTATTTTGAGAGAGAGGGGGAGGGAGAATGGGGAAAGGGTGAAGTGAGGAGAGAGAGAATTCCAAGCAGCCTCTGTACTGCCAGTGCATGAGCCCGGCACAGGGCTTGATCTCAAAACAGTGAGATCATGATCTGAGAAGACAGGCAGTGCTTCTAAAGATACCAAATCAAGGCTAAGCTCTGTTCAGATATCAAAATAGTGACCCAAGTTGATGAGTTTCTAAGTTAATAGTAACTGAAAGGGTTGGTATTTTTTTTTTAACTTAATCATTCAGTAAATGAATGAGAGAGTCGTATATGGATATAGTCTGTTGAGCATGAAGTTAAAGAGGAAAAAAAGCATTCTTGTCCTTGATATTACAGTTCATTAGAGAGCACTAGGGAGGAGTACTCATCTCAGACAGGGTCAGAAGAAGTAATCCTGAACTATCTTTACGGATGGACAGTCAACAATGGTGGGGGGGATGAGGGTGGTGATTGCCTCCCAGAGAGTGGGTAAGGTAGTCTGGGCATGAGCAATGGTGAAAGCATGGCATGCTGTGTTTGGAGGACTGCTGAGTAAGCAGTTTGGAGGTGAGGATGGAAAACCAAGAAGGAGGGGCGCCTGGGTGGCTCAGTCAGTTGTGTGTCCAACTCTTGATTTCAGCTCAGGTCATGATCTCAGGGTCATGAGATCGAGCCCTGTGTGGGGCTCCATACTGAGCATGGAGACTGCTGAAGATTCTCTCTCTCCCTCTCTCTTTGCCTCTCCCCTGCTTGCTCTCTTTCTCTCTCTGTCTCTCAAAAAAAAAAAGGTTTAAAAAAAGAAAACTAACAAGTAGCCTGATTATACATATGAGCCAGAGTGTTATCCCAAAGGCCACTAAAGAATGTTAAGTAGAGAGGTCAGCTGACCGCTTGTTAGGAAGAGTACTCTGATAGTTGAAGGCAGAACCTGCTGACTTGTACTTCACTGTATTTTCTCTCCCTCTCTTTTTAGTGTCTGGCACATTACAGGTATTCATGACTGGTAGACCACAAGAAGCAGCGAGATCAGTTTTAAAAGATGCAGTGATATGGGTGTTTCAGATAACTCTCTTTCTAACTTGAGTAGTTTTGATTGGTTTTATTAACGAGAATAGAGAATGCAAATAAAAGTACTGATTCGGGCTGGGAGATACTTGGTTTCAACCTGTTCTGTCTTGTCTTGAATGTCTTGTTGGGACATTGTAAGACATCACTTTAACTTAGCTAAATTGTTTAATAAACAATTTAGGCATATGGAAATAAACATGTCTAGTCTTTCTACTGCTTATAGATATACTCCATATATACAGATGTATTCTTGTTTATTATTGACAAGCTTTTCCTTGCTTAATTGTGACTTGCTGGCATTTTTAGAGCCCTTAATTTCTCAAGAAAAATAGACACTAGGGCCCCTTTTGACTGGATGAAGCCAATTTGGGAACAAGCTCCAGACCTTTTCTGTCCCGCTGCAAGATATTAGCATTGACAACTCTTTCCCTTGAGAAGGAATCCACATGGTAGACTCTGGGCTGAGCTTAAATGTCAGTTCCTTTGGGAGACCCTACCTGATTGCTAGACTAGGTTATTCTTGCTTTCACTCCCTCATTATAAACGTTCTACCAGCAATGTCTTCTTCCCCATACTCTTAACTCAGTATTGCATTTACTTGTTAGAGTGTCTGCTTTGTTCTCCACTGGGTCCCCTCAGTGCCTGACACATAGGTTCCAGGAAGGTAAGCAAAGGAGGACAAAGGCAAGAACACTTCTGAGCTTAGGCAATCTCTTTATTAAAACATCAGTGATATCTTTATCTATAAAAAAATTCAATTTGGCTGCTAGTGTTATTGCTGCTTTTACTTCTTCTGTTTTGTCTCTGCCTTTGTATATTTGTAAATCTACAAATCCACATGGAAAGGAAATTCTGGCATTAACTCAAGCTGCCGTATGATGTAGCTATGCAAAGGATTATTTATAGACCCAAACACTCTTCTCTCCATGAATTTATAATCTCTATAGAATGAAAGGAATTAGGTCCCCCAAGGTGGCTGCTGTTCTTAGCCCCAATAAAAACCTCTGATTCTTTTCTGTCAACAATATGTAGTCCCACATGTGTATGGAAGTTTTGAGATCAGTGGGTGGAAATTACGTTTTGTATTACTTGTAATAAAGGGAAAGAGCTTACCTTTTGGACATCTTTCTCACTTTTCTAGAACTTTTATACTTTAGACTGTATTAGTTTTTACAAATCCCTTCTAGTTGATGTCTGATAAACATTAATTAACTTACTCTTTACTTTCCCAAGCACTAATGGAAATACTGGATTATAACCAATCTAATACTCTCTGGACATTTTACCAGACACTTTCCTCAATGTGATTTAAGGCAGTTTATAATCACTCTTTGCAGTCTTGAGGCCAGTTTCAATTCATGAGACTCATATATCCTGGCTAGTTTTAATTAATTTTGCAAGGAAGATGCCAGGAGAAGCACTATTAAATACTTTCTTATAATCAGGTTCTTTCATCTATTGGGTTCTTGTCAGCCACTAATCTTGTAATTTTATCACAATAAAATCTAGAAGTTTCTCTGACATAGTTGGTTCTTTACTCTTGTTCTTCAGTGCTAAGTACTCATGGTTTGGGTAACCTTATGTTTATGGTTGTCTTATTCAGAATTGATGTTGGAGAATTTGTCTAGATTTATAGTAATACTTTGTAGAATCCATTTTTTAACATTAGGATTTGGGAATTGGCTTTACTTGGTATCATATGTATTCCACCATTTATTTGGTCTTTTTGGGTGACTCTATCAGCCAGAATTCAGTGGGGAGTAACTTGAAAAGGGAAATTTTTAAATAAAGAATTGTTAAACTGTTAACTAGGTGAAAGGGGTAGAAGAAGACTGTAAAGAGTGCAGAGGTAAAAACTGCAGAAAACTGCTTCCCCCAAGGCTGAAGGAGAGTGAACCACAGAGGAAGTTAGAAACTTAAGGGAGGTCCCCACAAGGCTGAGCTTCATACCTCTGGAGAGAGAGAGGACATGGCTGCTTCCAGAACATGCTGCCCACTGCCAGAGGGAACTCTGGTGAATTACAGGGGCAGCCACCCTGTGGTGGTAAGTTATCTCAGCTGCAGGGAGCCCTGCCACTGAACTGAACAGGCCACTGTTGGCGAGGTGAACAGTGCTGGGACCCTCACATGCCAACCTGCTGTCACTGTGGAGAAAAACCATGCACTGTAAAAAGGAAGAAAAGTTCTTTCTGCTTCAACCTTGCAGTCTCCGACCAGTACCCTCTCTATTGACAAGCTTAACATCGAGCCAGCAGATAGGAGAAATGTAGTGTACTGCGAGGTCCAGCTCTAGTATCACAAAGCAGGGCAGAGAAAAGTGAGTTAGGAGCTGAGTGGCAATAAATGAATAATTGTCACAGTGAGTAAAAGCTTCGTGTAAAGTTAAATCTTGCAAATTAAATACTTTAATTTCGCATCATGAATAGTTTTGTTTTGTTTTTTAAGTAGGCCCCACGCCCAATGTGGGGCTTGAACTCACGACCCTGAGATCAAGAGTCAGATGCTCTATCTTACCAACCAGGTGCCAGGCACCCAGCACCCCTCATTTTTTTTTTTCAATAGATGTTTCTTTTTCTCAAAGCAGATTACACCTGTAATTTTTGCAGTTGGCTGGGTGGCATTCACTACCTTGGCAATACTATCTGAACCAGTGATTGACTTTGCTATAAATGTTCCTCAAAACTTCTGTTGGCTACTTACACAAAGGGGTTTGAAAAATGTTATTTAATCAATAAGTTTTAACAAATATTTAAAATTAAGGAAAAACCTAATTATAATTAGAAGACAGAGCATGAATGTGGATAGAAGATGGCTCTCGTAACCTCTGAATCCCATTGAATTCTCTTAATTTCCTTTATGAATAATTCTCTTCTCTCTTCTAATCATTTTATTTTTCTTGAACTGTTATCTTTTTTTTTTTTTTTTTTTTTAAGCCACATTGAGCCCTCCTGTTTCTGACTTCCATTAGTACTCACCTGTTATTTATGCTTGTCTTCCCAGCTAAATTGTAAGACCCTTGCTGTTAGGGACCATGCTTTATATTATTTTTGTATGTTACAAAAATAGTATTGTACAGGGACATCTGGCTGGCTTAGTCAATACAGCATGGACTCTTGATCTCCCAGTCATGAATTTGAGCCCCAATTTGGGCTTAGAGATTACTTAAAAAAGAAAGAAAGAAAGAGAAAGAGAGGAGAAAGAAAGAGAAGAGAAAGAGAGAAAGAAGGAAAGAAAGAAAATGAAAGAGAAGAGAGAGAGAGAGAGAGAGAGAAAGAAAGAAAGAAAGAAAGAAAGAAAGAAAGAAAGAAAAAGAAAGAAAGTCAAGACCCAACTGTATGCAGACTAAAAATATCCACTAAAAAAAAAACGAAACAGTATTGTGCAAATGCCTGTTGAATAGATGGGACTCTTTTCATATTTATAGAATAAGAAATGGAAACATAGTCTTTAAAACAATCAGAGAACGATAGGTACTTACCCCTTCTTTTCTCCATTTCTACTTTTTCAAAAGCTATCCACTGTCTCTTGCTCTTTAGAAAGACTATAACTAAATTACAAATGTAAAGTCAAAACCAAAACCAAGGTAGGAGTAGGAAAGCTGACAAAACAGTCAAATCGTGGAGGAAGCTGGAAAGTATCTATAGTGAACAATAAATTTGGGAAGAGAGTGCTTCCAGGTTCAGATGGCTTAAACGTATACATGTGCTTTTCTTTCCTTCCCAAGTCCTACTATAACAGTTTTGTGTTTTTTTTTTTTTTTAAAGAAAGATATAAGCTCTCAAGGAGAGTAAAGGAAAGAGGACAACAGCCACAACCTTGTGGAGGCTGGTTGGTATATGAACCTAGCATACCTAAGAAAAACAGTCCTACAAATATCATATGTTTGCACGTATAGGAGGATTAGGAGGAACTTGACGGAGGAACAAGGGGGAGAAGAAGGGCGGAAATGGTGGGGGAAAGGGAGAGAGGCAAACCATGAGAGACTCTTGAATGCTGACAAAAACTGAGGACTGATGGATGTGGGGGGGAGGGGGGATTGGCATGGAGGAGGACACTTGTGGGGATGAGCACTGAGTGTTATGTGGAAACTAATTTGACAATAAACTATTTGTAAAAACAAAAAAAAGAAAAAAAAAAGAAAACAGTCCTAAAATTTGGAAAGCCAAGAACCAAGCCAATTCATATTTCACAATAAGAAGGCTGAAGATTGTTATCTGGTGGATAGAGGAAATAGTGTAAATAAGGAGGATTCATTAAAATCTGTTTAAGAAAGGGTCAGATGCCCAGATCACCTGCTTTATTCTACCTCACAAAAGACTGGAGCTTTATTTTCTACAGAAGGTAAAACAAAGTGATTCTTCAACTGGTGGATATAGATCACTGGAGGATGGGAGTTTCTGTACTAAAAATGTAGCAAATCATGAGACCACCCTGCCCTCCAGAACCAGGCCTTCAACCTCCAATCAGGAAGTTGGTACAGTGGAATCTGACCAGCCCAAGAAGATTAAAGGCACTGACATTGGAAGTTCTACAACTAAACAGCTTGGTCATACTTCAGTGAAGTTCACAGTCAACAAGCCCAACTTCTATACTCTCAAGCAGCTTTTCAAGGAGCTTTTTAGTCCTCTACTCTTACATATGAAAAAACAGTGAAAAGTTATTAACATCTGAGAAAAGCCCCTGACATAGAAAATTTTAAAAAACAAAGGCGACAAATGGAAAAAATCAGCTCAGAGAAAACAGACTATGCAAAACTATCCTATTAATGTCCTCAGAGAGAAGATATTGCAAATTTAGTAAGAACAGAATGCTGTTAAAAAGGACTATACAGAAAGAAGGAAAGAGCTCATGGAAATTAAAAATATGATAGAAATGGGGGCGGCTGGGTGGATCAGTCAGTTGGGCGTCTGACTTCAGCTCAGGTCATGATCTCGCAGGCTGTGGGTACGAGCCCCACATTGGCTCTGTGCTTACAGCTCAGCCTGGAGTTTGCTTCTGATTCTGTGTCTCCCTCTCTCTCTCTGCCCGTCCCCCTCTTGTGCTCTCTCTCTCTCAAAAATAAACATTAAAGGAGTGCCTGGGTGGCTTAGTCGGTTAAGCGTCCGACTTTCGCTTAGGTCATGATCTCGCGGTTCATGGGTTCGAGCCCCGCGTCGGGCTCTGTGCTGACTGCCAGCTCAGAGCCTGGAGCCAGTTTCAGAGTCTGTATCTCCCTCTCTCTCTGACCCTCCCCCTCTCTCTGACCCTCCCCTGCTCACGCTGTCTCTCTCTCTCTCTCTCCTAGAAATAAATAAATATTTTTTAAAAAATAAATAAACATCAAAAATAAACATTAAAGGAGTGCCTGGGTGGCTTAGTCGGTTAAGCGTCCGACTTTTGCTTAGGTCATGATCTCGCGGTTCATGGGTTCGAGCCCCGCGTCGGGCTCTGTGCTGACTGCCAGCTCGGAGCCTGGAGCCTGTTTCAGTCTGTGACTCCCTCTCTCTCTGACCCTCCCCTGCTCACGCTGTCTCTCTCTCTCTCCTAGAAATAATAAAAAACATTAAAAAAAATTTTAAATAAAAAATAAAAAAATATGATAGAAATGAAAAATTCTATCAGAACTGTCAGAATTGAAGTTAAGGAAATAGAGTAGAGCAAAAGGACATGAAAAGAGAAAAGCAAAGAAAAGAGAACCAATCTGTGAAAGCCAAAAATCTGAATAATAGGAGTTCCAGAAAGAGAAAAGGGGAAATAGAAAAGAAATCATTAATGAAATACTTTAAGAAAACTTCCCAAAATTAAAAGACCTATATTTCCAGTCTGAAAGATCTTGACAGGTGCAAAAAATAGATGAAAATAAATCTGCTCCAAGGCACATCATTATGAAATTTCAGAACTCTGGAGAAGAAGATAAGATCTTAGAAGCTTCCAGAGAAGGCAGACAAAAAACAGATTTCAAAAGGATGAGAATCAGAATGTCTCCAACATTGAAGACCATTGGAACAAAGCCTTCAAAATTCAGAGGGAAAATTATTTTCAACCTCGGATGCCAACTTAAGTGAAAAGATGAAATAAAGACATTTTTGGACATGACAGATCCAAATTAATTGACTTCCCATAGACTCTTATGAACTATTGGAAGTCACGCACCACCCAGATGAGGAAATAAGCCAAGAAAGAAGACAACATGTTAGAAAACAGGAGCTCCCCGAGCTTTCCCGAGGTGAGAGAATAGAAATCCCCAGGTGATTGCTGTGTACAGGCACAGAGGACAGTTAGACCATATCAGAGACTTCTTCAGGAAGATGAAATTGATAAATTATAGGACATATCTCAATATCTTAAGATTTAGACAACAGGCAGACGTAGTCTGTGGTTGAATTAAAAATAAGTACCTAGAAAACTAAGCAAATTATAAAACCCAAGACACCTGGCTGGCTCAGTTGATTAAGGCATACAACTCTCTTGATCTCGGGGTTGTAAGTTGGAGCCCCACTTTAGGTGTAGAGATTACTTGAAAATAAAAGACCCAAACAAAACAAAAAAAACATGCAAGAAAGGAAAGGTAATCATAGTTTATTACATGGCTTTGCTATAAATAGCATTTTATAATCATAGTAATGCAGAACATGAGTATCAATCTAAGTAAATTTAGAATATATAACAGAATAGAAGATGGAATGCTTGCACAAGTATGGTGAAAAATTTAGGTGGGGGTGGGGAAAGGAGCTAAATCATCACTTTCTATTTTGGGGGAAGTCAACAGATAATGCCTCAAATTGGAAAATCAGGAAATAGTAATATAAATGTGTTATTTAATCATGTAGAGGCATAGAGGTAATATAAAATAAACAGGGTCAAATGGTTACCACTAAGGAGTTAAAGATGAATTATAGATTTTCTTAACCTCATAGACTTGGTTTTTGAAACATGTACATGTATAGCTTTAAATTTAAAAATATTGTTAAAAACAGGTGAAATAGGTATTTGAAAGGACAGAGACAATATTGTAACACTTAAAGAAAATTTTTTTAAATATTTGTTCAGTTTTGAGAGACAGAGAAAGACAGAGCTTAAGTGGGGGAGGGACTGAGAGAGATAGGGAGACACGGAATCCAAAGCAGGCTCCAGGCTCTGAGCTGTCAGCACAGAGCCTGGCACGGGGCTCAAACTCCTGGACTACAAAATCATTACCTGAGCCGAAGTCGGACGCCCAGCCAACTGAGCCACCCAGACACCCCTGGATTTTGTACCATTTAGAGAAGCAAAGCTAAATAATGTTCAGTAGGAAAATAAGTGGAAACCAAAAGGGAAAATGTATATGATAAGCCAAAAAGAAAAGATGTCTAACTCTGCTTAAGAAAAGGAAGCTAATTACTTTGAACTAAAATGTGGTTGCTTATATATTTTCAGTTTTGTGTTAGAAAGTCCGCTTGCCCAAACTTACTATGACCCAAAATAAGTAATTCACAGTTTTGGGATAGGAAGCAATTGTATTTCCGCCCTATGATAAGAAAAGGAACCCCAAATCAAGCCCTTAGTGATATGTTGGTGACCGGATTTGACTAAGGAATTTCATTCCTTCCCATCTTTCCTCCTCTGATATAAATGGTTCTTTCCTTACTATTTAGTTCAGTTGCAGTTCAGTTGGAAAAAAGATTAAATTCTATGTTAAGTTGACCTCTGGTGACTGGTAGGAATTTTGGTGGATGGAATTTTACTTTTTAACTTGGCACTGAACTGTACATTTAACACTAGGTCTGGGTGATCTCCCTGGGGAGAGTGGAATTGATGGATCCTTTTGCTGCCAGTGTCGGGTGGCCTGTCAGGAGAGCAGGTGTTGCTGGGATGGCTCATGCATTCAGGAGTCATAGTGCAAATCTGATCAAGGCATATATTCCCCAAACCACTCAGGCTAGTGTCTCTCCTGGGGAAGAAGCCAACATTGGCCTCCTATGCTTTAAAAAAAGAAAAAGAAAGAAAAGAAAAAGAAAGAAAAAAAACTAATTATCAACCTACAGCAAATGCCATTCCACTCAAATCCCTGAAGGATAAAGGCGTAGGTGACAAATGTTCCTGGAGAGAGAGTTGAGCTGTCACTTGTCTTTTTAATGGATCACCCATGTTTGGCTATAGAATCGCATGCTATTTCTCCTTATTGTGTGTTTCATCTGAAGAAATACCGAATATCTGGAAGCACAAAAGAATTGCAAAATTTTTATAAGCTCTTTGGGTTTGAACAGAATCCAGTGTCAAGGCAGATGCTAGGGGCTTCATTTTATTGCTCCTAAAGTATTCAGGGAAGAGTGTCTATTGACTTAGTTGTCCCTAACACTTTACCTATTTTTCCTTACTTTTGATTAGACCTATTACATCCCATTTTGTCTGCATCAACTAACTGTGGGCATTTATTCATGCCCTGTTCCAGTGGACAGTTAAAACAACAATGGGGAGAAGTTAGAGGTTTTTTGGAGGTGTTTTTGTTTTTATTTTTGTTTTGCCACAATATTAAGGAAGAACTTTCCAAATGTCCAGAAATCAAATGGACTCTCAAAAAGTAGCAAGTTCCTTATCACTGGGAATGCTTAGTTGAGACAAAGCTCTTCAACCAGCTATGGAATGTTACTGAGATACTGTTTGGACTTAGGTGGGAGCTTAGATTAGGTGATCTCAAATATTCTTTTTAACCAAGAGAGTTATATAGAGCCTATTATTTTTGCTTTCACCACCAAAATAAACAGCTGATCTCCCTGTTCAGTTGCTGTAGTGTGTGTCAGGAATGGTTTTGTAAGAGAGTAAAGTTGAGACTGGAAGATCAGTTAGGTTGTCAGTAAGAATCCAGGGGCAAGACAGAGAAGACCTCAAGTAAGGCAGTGGTGAGGCAGAAAATGCGACTGATTTGAGATGTTTGTGCTAGAGAATCAACAAGATTCAGTCACCAGTTGAAGATGAGAATGAAGGAATTCCATCATACCATATGATCTTTCCCAGGTTTCCAAGTGAGGGCATTCAGTAGATGGGCTTCCATTGCCTAGAATGAAGATACAGATGATAATGCAGGCTTGAAAAGGAGAGAGAGAAGTAAATAAAAACTAGCATTGTCTTTAACTTCCTGTTGTGGCAGTAACCATTCTGGTTGCTTTCTTTAGATAAAGATTGTAAAGTATCGATATTTTCCTTAAAATATTGGATATAGCACTCTGTGGACCGATCCCTGAACACTGTAGTATTGTTTCCTTTGATCTGGAAACTGCTTCTACTAATGGAAATTAAGATTTGTGTTTGTTGGTTAGCACTTATATTACCCAGAGTTGGCTCATACTGAACTTAAAAATCAATTAAAAATTCTAAGTTTTTCCATTATCAAATCATGTGCCTCTTCCCATCCTACACAGCTTTTTAAAAAAATAAATACCATATTTTACATTTATCCAACAGCCCTTTCTAGCTTCATTACTCTTCAAACTCTGGGAACCTATACTTCTAGGCTGTATACTTTCCTCTGAATATTTATCTATGAAGATTTCTAAACGTTATACCTCATTTCTCTCTTGCAAAAGTACCCTATGTCTTTTCCTTTCTGTGGCTGCCTTCTAAAGTGCCTTGGCCCTTCCTTTCCACTTGTCTATATCTTATTCACACTTCAGGCCCAATTCAGGCTTAGTGCTAAAATTTTCTAGTCCTTAGTAGTGCTGTTTCCACATGGGGGCTTCTATAGCACTTAATCTACCTGTATTATGGTCCTTATCATAATTTCTCTTAATGGTTTTTTGTTTGTTATTTTGGTCTACTGTAAACATTCTTAGAATATCTTCTGTATTACTGAAATAGAGTCTTTGAAGGAGGGATCAAATGTTTATAGGTTACTTGCCTTGATAACATAATAAGCTCTTGTAAAGGCTGATGAACAAGTTCTAGAACTTCCTTAAATCTTTATCAGCTTTGTGTTCCTAAGGTTTTTACAGATTGCCTCAATAATTATATAATGGCTTGAAATTCCATCATACCTTTCAAATAGGACTTTCATTACACTAAAAAGTTTCTTGCTGCCCTCTTGTGAAAAGCTAAGTAATACTACCAATTAACAATGCTCAGGAAAGTTAAGTATAGTTGACTCTTGAAGAACACAGGTTTGAACTGCCCAAGTCCACTTATACGTGGATTTTTTATAGTACAGTACTGTAAATATATTTTCTCTTCCTTATGATTTTCTTAATAACATTTTTTCCCTAGCTTATTGTATTATAAGAATACTATATTTAATACATGTAACATAAAGAACATATGTTAATTGACTGTTTATGTTATCTGTTACCTGTTAAGGCTTCTGGTCAATAGTAGGCTATTAGTAATGAAGTTTTGGGGGACTCTAAAGTTTTACACAGATTTTGACTGCATGGGGGGTGGGCACATTGTTCAAGGGTCAACTGTAATTTTCATCTAAATTTTACTAAGACTAACATTTCTCACATTTTTAGGAATTTTATATCTTCAGATTCTCAAGTCACTTCATAATTACTAATGAGCATTTCTTCCCTTTTTGTGTATATCTAAGGGATATGAAATATAAATTTATTTGATTACCTGCCAGAATTTATAGTGCTACGTTTTGCCACATTACCAACCTCAAAGCAGAATAAAAATAAAAATAAATATAATTCTTGGTGAACTCTACAGTATTGTATTTAACAGTAACTTATTTTAGAAGTGGAGTTTAAATGTTCCATTTTCTTTCTGACTAAAAATAGAAGAGAGGTTTTTTTTTTAATTTGATAAGACTTCATAATAAAAGTAAAATGATGAGTAGTCCGTACCCTGAGCTACGCTTCTCTTTATTTCTCTTGTAAAATTGAGCAATCTTCAGTCCCTTTCCCTTTTGGAAAATTCACTCTTTCTGCTACAAACCATAGGGAAGATAATAAGCATTTTGGACTTTTGGCTGTTGTTAAAATCTGTATGATATGCAAAAACATCTATCATCATGCTTATTCATGAAAGACTGAATGCTTCCTCCCTGAGACTGGGAACAAGGCAAAATGTCTGCTTTCAGCAGTTTAAAAAAAAAGTTTATCTATTTTGAGAGAGAAAACACGAGTAGGGGAAGGGTAGAGATGGAGGAAGAGAGAATCCCAAGCAGGCTCCATACTCAGAGCAGACCCCAACATGGGGCTCAGACCCATGACCATGAGATCATGACCTGAGCCAAAATCAAGAGTCAGACAATTAACCAGTTGAGCCACCCAGGCACCCCTGCTTTTAGCATTTTTATTTGATGTTTTACCAAAGATCATAACTGGTGAAATAAGGAAAGACAGAAAAATTAAAGGTTTGCAGATTGGGAAAGAGGCAAAACTGTCTTTATTCAAAGATGATATTATTATTTACATGGAACTCTAAGGAATCCACAAAAAAAAGCAACTAGAACTAGTAAGTGAAATAAAGCAAGGTTCCAGGACACAAAATCAAGGTACAAAAATCAATTTTACTTCTATATTCTAGCAGTGAATAATAGGTAAGTTTATTTTTAAAAAAAATTTATAACCTCAGAAACCATGAAATTCTTAGGGATAAAATTTAGCTAAGTATGTGTAAGACATGTATACTGAAACCTACAAAGCATTGCTGAGAGATTTAAAGATCTAAGTAAATAGAGATATATACCATGTTTATATATAAGAAAGCTGAATATCATTATATTTGTTCTCTCTTGACTGATCTATTTAAATTTTTTAAAATATTTTTTATTTCTTTCTGAGAGACAGTGTGAGCAGGGGAGAGTCAGAGAGAGCGGGAGACACAGAATCCGAAGCAGGCTCCAGGCTCTGAGCTGTCAGCACAGAGCCCTATGTGGGGCTCGAATCCACGAACCATGAGATCATGACCTGAGCTGAAGTCGGATGCTTAACCGACTGAGCCACCCAAGCGCCCCTAGACTGAGCTATTTAAATGTTTATTTTGAGGGAGAGTGTGAGTGGGTGAGGGGCAGAGAGAGAAGGAGAGAAAGAGAGGATCTTAAGCAGACTCCATGCTCAGCCCATGCCTGGGGCTCAATCTCACAACCATTCAGTCATGACCTGAGCCGAAATCAATCAGACACTTAACTGACTGACCCACCCAGGTGCCCCTTAGACTGATCTATTTATTTAATGCAATTCCAATCAAAATCCTATCAGGCATTCTTGAGGAATTGAAAGCTGATTGATTCTAAAGTTTATATAGAAGTGCAAAGGACTTAATAACCAGAACAATTTTGAAAAAAAAAAAAATGTTGGAATTTACACAGCCTAATTTCAAATCTTATTGTAAAGTACAGTTATTAGGACAGTGCCGTTTTGACAGAAAGATAGACATAGAGATGAATAGAACAGAGTAGAGTCCAGAAATAGACCCATATTTATATGCGGTCATTTGGTTTTTGACAAAAGTACCAGAAGAGTTCAAGGATAGTCTTTTTAACAAATAATGCTAGAATACCTGGATATCTTTGTGGGAAGAAATTAACCTTAGCCTTACCTCACAACATGAAAAGATGAACTCAAAATAGGTGACAGATGTAAATGTTAAACCTGAAACTAAAACTTCTAGTAGAAAATGTAAGAGAAAATCCTCACATCCTTGGGATAGCCAAAGACTTCTTAAATCACACAAGCAGCATGAACCATAAAGCAAAAACTTGATAAATTGTACTTCTTCAAAATTAAAAAACTCTGCTTTTCAGAAGATACTGTTAAGGAAATGAAAAGACAAATCAGACTGGGATAATATATTTGCAATACATATGCAGTTGATCTTCATTCATGGATTCTGTGTTTGCAACTTCACCTGTTCGCTAAAATTAAAACCCCCAAAGCAGGTATTTGTGGTGCTTTCATGATCATTTGTGGACCTGCACAGGGTGGCAAAAATTTTGAGTTGCCCTACATGCTGGCTCCCAGCTGTTGTTAAATAAGGTGGTGCTGTCTGCCTTCTTGTTTTAGTTTTCATACTATAAACAAGTGTCATTTTCATGGCCTATTTTGTGCCACTTATTTTGCATTTTTATTCTTTTTGTTGATGATTTTGCAATTTAGAATGGCCCCAAAGCACAATGCTGAAGTGCCATCTAGTGTTCCTAAGTACAAGGTTAAAATGGTGCCTGATGGAGAAAATACATGTATGAGATAAGCTTCATCCAGGCATGAGTTACAATGCTGCTGGCTGGGAGTTTAATGTTAACGTAATCAGCAATATATATTAAATGTATTGAATAAGTTGTCTTTAAATAGAAACAGGGGCGCCTGGGTGGCTCAGTCAGTTCAGCGTCTGACTTCGGCTCAGGTCATGATCTCACGGTTATGGGTTCGAGCCCCATATCAGGCTCTGTGCTGACAGCTAGCTCAGAGCCTGGAGCCTGTTTCAGATTCTGTACCTCCCTCTCTCTCTGACCCTCACCTGCTCATTCTGTCTCTCTCTCAGAAATAAATAAAACATTAAAAAAAATTTTTTTTAAATAAACAGAAACAAATGAGGTTATGTACTGACTGGTTGACTAAAATGTTGTGACTAGAGGCCGTCAGGAACCTAACCCAGTATATCCCGTAGGAGCAGTGGTTCAGTATTTGTTAACTCACTATTCTTAGTGACATCATACAGTATAACTACCCAGAATAATGAGAATCAAAGATACTTGATGAAGGACTTTATCCAACATATATTTTTAACAATTTAATTTCTTGATAATAGAAAGATGAATAATCTAAAATGGAAGCTTAATGATGGCCAAGAAGCATGTGAAAATATGCTTAACACCATTAGTCATCAGGGAAATTGTGCACATTGAAAATCACAGTGAGATACCACTACATGCCCATTAGGTTTGCAAAAATTTAAGATGGATAATTTAAGTGTTGGGGAAGATGTGGAACAACTGGAACCTCATACATTGCTGATGGGAATGAAAAATGGTATAGTCACTTTGGAAAAGTTTGGCAGTTTATTATAATGTTAGACATATTTACCATCTAGCCTCACAATTCCACTCCTAATTTTGTACTCAAGATAACTGAAGAGGTACCTGGTTGGCTCAATCAGTTAAGCGGCTGACTTTGGGTCAGGTCATGATCTCACAGGTTGTGAGTTCAAGCCCCGCATCAGGCTCTGTGCTGACAGCTCAGAGCCTGGAGCCTGCTTCGGATTCTGTGTCTCCCTCTCTTGTGTCTCCCATGCTCACACTCATTCTCTCTCTCTCTCTCAAAAATAAACATTAAAAAAATTCATTAAAAAAAGGTAAAACACACATCTGCACAGAGATATAAACATTTGTGAAAACTCATCACAACATATGATTAAAAATGGGTACAGTATGTTGTATGTCCATCATATCTCAAGAACATTACTTTTCGAAGAATGAGTTGGTTGAAATTTGGGAGGGTGGTTAGGAGAGGAACCACGTATTTCCTGATGTGACACATTTCACAGAACCAGTACTTGAATAAATATATCTATTTAATGTGCTTCTGAAAAATTATAGAACAATTTTTATTAGTTTTAGTAGGAAAAACTATAGTGCATTTTATCCCAACCTAAGATACCCAGATAAATTTCATGGGTAGAAAAATATATAAACTGAACAATGAAAATAGGTTTAAGTAATAAGTAAGAATTTGAAAATACATAAATAGATTGTATAAAAAACATAATATATTAAAACTTGATTGCCTTTACCAAGGGAAGAAGAGAAGATTTGACAGCAATAGTAGTGGAGATGGGGTATGAGAGAGTTACCTTTTGGAAGATCCATTCTTCTTGCTGTACTGTTTTCTTCACCAATTTTGCAACCTTTTGGGGGCTCAAATTATCTTGCACTCAGACTGCACTTAAAGTCATAGCATAAACATGAAAATATTTTAAATCATATGGAAATAGTGCAAGTGATTATAGAATTACAGATGATATGGGGGCACCTGGGTGGCTCAATCGGTTAAACTTTTGATTTTGGCTCAGGTTATGATTTCACAGTTGATGAGCTCGAGCCTCTCATTGGGCTCTGCACTGACAGCACAGAGCCTGCTTGGGATTCTTTCTCTGCCTCTCTCTCTCTGTCTCTCTCTTTCAGTCTCTCAAAATAAATAAATTTAAATTAAAAAAAAAAAGAATTACAGATGCTGTTATCCCATCATCCTTCTTGCTTGGCATACATACACAAAGCAAATGTTGGGTTCACTCAAATATGGGCACACAACACAAATGCAGTCCATATTCTCTGACTGGAGAACTGGTATTGTTGAATAGAATGCACCAATTTGAAATAGCACTTTTTATAAAACCATTATATAAAAACAAAGTCTATTGTAGTTTATACACCAGGAACAAGTAGAATATAACATTTTTAAAAGATAGCCTTCTTGATTTAAGAAGAATTTCAAATACTTAATTAAGGGTTTGCTCTACCAAGAAGTTTGTAAAACCTTTATGGAGCAGATGGTACACTTTATTGAGAGACATTAAAGAAAACTTAAATAACTCTCATGAACTAGAAGGAAAACAAAAGCCAGTGTACTAAAACCTTTATTTAATTTTTTCAAGTTTGTTTATTTTGAGAGAGAGTTTGTGTGCAGGGACAGGGAAGGGGCAGAGAGAGAGGGAGAGAGAGAATCCCAAGCAGGCTTTATGCTATCAATGCAGAGCCCCATGTGGGGCTTGTTCTCACAAACTGGGTTCATGACCTGAGCCGAAATCAAGAGTTAGACACTTAACCAACTGAGCCACCCAGGCACCCACTTTCTTTGAAAGTTATCTAAAAAGTAGTAAACAAGCATTATGTGAGTAAAGAGTACATGTATGTAGATCTGGAAATTGGAAAGTGAATTAGATTCAGTATTCCCATATGTCTTTCAAAGTAATTCTTTTTTTTCCAAAAATGTTAAAGTTTTTATTTAAATTCCAATTAGTTAACATACAGTGTAATATTAGTTTCAGGTGTACAATTTAGTGATCCAACACTTGTATACAACACCCAGTGCTCATCACCACAAGTTCTCTCCTTAATCCCCATCACCTATTAATCGCCCCCCCCCCCCGTAACTATCAGTTAGTTCTCTGTAGTTAAGAGTCTGTTTCTTTGTTTGCCTTTCTTTTTTTACCCCCAAGGTTGTTTGTTTCTTAAGTTCCACATACGAGTGAAATGGTATTTGTCTTTCTCTGACTAACTTTATTTCACTTAACATAATACTCTCTAGCTCCATTCATGTCCTTGCAAATAGCAAGATTTCATTCTTTTTATGGCTGAGTAATATTCCGTTGCATATATGTATATACACCACATCTTCTATTCATCAGTCAGTGGACATTTGGCCTATGTCCATAGTTTGGCTGTTGTAGATAATGCTGCTATAAACATTAGGGTGCATGTATCTCTTTGAATTAGTATTTTTGTATTCTTTGGGTAAATACTGAGCAGTACAATTGCTGGATCATAAGGTAGATCTCTATTTTTAACTTTTTGAGGAACCCCCCCGAGTTTTCCAGAGTGGCTGCACCTGGTTGCATTCCCACCAGTATTTTAAGAGGGTTGCTCTTTCTTTGCGTCCTTACCAACACCTGTTTTTTCTTGCGTTGGTAAGTTTAGCCATTCTGACAGGTGTGAGGTGTTACCTCATTATAGTTTTGATGTGTATTTCCCTGAAGATAGATGAGTGACATTGAGCATCTTTTCATTTGTCTCTTGGGCATCTGTATGTCTTCTTTTGGAAAAATACCTATTCGTGTTCTCTATCCATTTTTTAATTGGATTATTTGGTTTTGGGGAGTTGAGTTTTATATGACTATAATTCTTAGGACAAATCTAATTTACATCTGTTAGGAAGTTTATACCTGGAATGTTTGAAGTACTGAATGATGTTTTTTATCCCTAGAAAGCTTTGTCCATTTCCCTAGCCCTTTTTCTGTCCTCCTGTACATTGCTGTATTACCAGTACCCAACTATATTATAAATGAGGTCTATATCTCTAGTCTGTGAACACCTTTAGGTGAGGAACCATGGGGAGATAACTGCATCAAAGTGGTGAAGGGTACAGACTCTAGAGTTAAGGCACCTGGGTTCTAATCCTGCCTCTACCACTTATTAGCCTTATAAACCTGAGCAAGTCATGTAACTTGTGCCTCATTTTTAAAATGGGAATCATGATAAATGGTACCTAGTTATAGGGTGTTGTGAAGATTCTAAATAGTTATAGCACGTATTAAATGCTTTGAATGGTACGCAACATATAATCAGTCATCACTCAAAAATGTTAGTGATTGTAGTTCTTAGCCATTCAGCAGCACAGACTCTTCACTAGGGATGCTCTAAATTTTGAACAATGTGTAATAAACATGTTAACATTACAGTGACACCGGTCAGGTGAAATTTAGGACCAAGCAAGCTGTTATATGATGTCTGGAGTAGGAAACAACTTGTTCTAAGTAAGAAGTTAGAAACATAATGTCAAGTTAACACCAAGGAAAGATGGCACTTACTAGAACAAGTGAGAACTTTGCCTCACAGATACATTAAGAATATAAGAATGTGGAGTGCCTGAGTGGCTTAGTGGGTTAAGTGTCTGACTCTTCATCTCAGCTCACTCAGGTCTTGATCTCAGGGTCGTCAGTTCAAGCCCCACATTGCGCTTTGTGCTACAAAAGAATGTAAGAATGTGTTTCGATCAGAAAATGATTCTACTCAAATAGCCACATAGGACTGAAGGGCAACCAAGTGACTAGTATGACAATTATGGAGATTCTTAGGGACCCTGTAAGACATTATACCATAGGAATAATTGTGTTAACTTGTATAGTGATTTCCTGAATATTTTAATCTCTTCAAAATGTGAATGCAAAAAGGTGAGCATTACTAATCCTACATGAGGCTGTGTTTCAGTAAACACAGATTGAATGAACCAATTTTTAAAAAGAAACTATTAGTATTATTATTCTTAGTGTCTTCAGAAGAAGATAACACTATAATGAGCACATAGAAAGTCCACAATTAAATGCTTTTGTGCAAATGAAGTTATCTACATTGCTCATGATCTGAGTGAGGATTGCTAAATCAGTTATTACATTTAACCAATTATTTACATGTACTGAGGATTACTTAGTTTTCATAGCAACCTTAATCTTTCATTTCATGGATTTTGATATGTTTAAATATATAGCTTTGTTAAATGTTTTTGCATTTAATGCATTTGCATTAATCTAATCTACTTATATTAAATCTAATTGCATTCTGACTTCCTGGGATGAATATTTAGTCATTAAATAAAAGGAACATTTTTCAAATAATTATTCATAGTGTCTTAGTAATCTAAGCACTGTAGTTATTTTAATTCAAAATATAGTTTCTTTGCTTTCTAAAAGTACATCGTAAATACAAGTTCTGATGTTATCTGGATTTAAACAATTGAATTTATGAAGTATATTTTCTCTTGAAGATATGACAATAATGTTCCAACGCCCAGATCTTTTATCAAAAACATTGGTTGGTTAGATTTTCTTTTTTTTTTTTTTAAGTTTACTTATTTATTTTGAGAGAGAGAGGGGGAATGTGTGTGTGTGTGTGTGTGTGTGTGTGTGTGTGTGTGAGTGTGGGATGGGCAGAGAGAGAGGGAGAGAGAGAATCCCAAGCAAGCTCCACACTGTCAGTGCTGAGTCCAGTGCAGGGCTCGATCTCATGAACCATGAGATCACGACCTGAGCAGAGATCAAGAGTCAAACACTTAACCAACTGAGCCACCCAGGTTCCCCAATTGGCTAGATTTTCAGTCATTTCTTTAGTAAAAACAAAGCCAGAAGGAAAGGGCTATTTTCCTTTGTGCTTTAGGATAGAGGTAAGACCTGGATGCCTGTGTCTTTAGTGTTGAAACTCAGGTTCTGTTGCCTTGGATATTCTCTGTGTGAAGTTTTTCTATGAAGGATTTCACTTGAGCCCAAGGAGCTTTTTACACTTGTGCCTTTAATTTTGGCACAGGTCTATACATCAGATTTATTGAGATATGTTCCACATACCATAAAATTTACCTGTTTAAAGTATACAAGTATACAAGTCAGTGAGTTTTTTATATATTCACAGAAATGTGCAACTATCATGACAGTCCCATTTTGGAATATGTCCAATCACCCTGAAAAGAAATCCCATACTGAGTAGCAGTCACTCTCATTCCCCTGACCCCACTCCTCCTCCCCAGCCATCCCTAAGTAATCACTAACCTACTTTTTGTCTAATAAGAGTTTCCTTCCTTTTTATTGCTAAATAATATCCCATTACATGGATATACCACATTATCAATTAGTTAATGGACATTTGGCTATTTCCACTTTTTGACTATTAGAAAAATATTGCTTATGTATATTCATATACAAGTTTTTGTGCCATTTCCATTTTAAACTTTCTTTTGATGTGGGGATGTGTTTTTATATTTTATTGTAAGCTGTGCATTAGAATTTCCTGGATCCAGGTGTTTTTTTTTTTTTAAGTTTTTATTTATTTCTGAGAGAGAGAGAGAGATACAGCGTGAGCAGGGGAGTGTCAGAGAGAGAGGGAGACACAGAATCTGAAGCAGGCTCCAGGCTCTGAGCTGGCAGTCAGCACAGAGCCCGACGCAGGGCTCGAACCCATGAACCGTGAGATCATGACCTGAGCCGAAGTTGGACGCTTAACTGACTGAGCCACCCAGGCTCCTCTCCTGGGTCTAGTTTTAACTTAGAATGAGTATAACATATCACCCAATGATCTAAATACATTTTTGCTAATGTATTGCTAATACATTTAGTAGGTAACTCACCATTTAGTAGTCTCCCCTTTGTCTTTTGGAGTCACTAAGAAACTGAGTGAGTGAGTGAAATGCCCTGTTTGCTTTTATCACTCTCTGTGTGGGATTCCGTTTCAAAGGACTCTCTTTGGAGTTTGAAATTTCATATCCTTGCTACAATTGGAAAAGAATGGCTTATAGTGAATCCATTGATGGTTGGCTATCTGGGGGCATGAGAAGCTACATGACAACATTAGATCATATCCTCTGTTTTGTTATTTTTAATCTTACATATTCTAGTTTCATTTTTGCTCAGAGTGAAACTCTGAAAGAATCTATAGACTTGGAATGCTGCATAGCTTCTGGCATATAGAATTTTAATTTCTGTGTTGACATTAACCTCAAAGACACATCATCGATTGTGCAAATGAATGTACCCAGGAACTCAAGCTGAACTTGAACAGTCATTAAGAAAGTACTTCAGAGAATGTGATTAATAGTAGGAATATTTAAGTGTGTTATTCACATTGTCTTCTGGCCTTTGACTCAATTCAGGATCCATGGGCTTATTTATTAGAAATAGGATCCCATAATCAAATCAGAACTAGATTACTGGGGACCTAATAAGTATTCCTTATTAGAATAAACTTTTTTGTAAATTCTGAGAACAACTTTTAAGTCTGTCTACTTTTTTTAAAAATTTTTTAATGTTTTATTTATTTCTGAGAGAGAGAGACAGCATGAGCAGGGGAGGGTCAGAGAGAGAGGGGGAGACACAGAATCCGAAACAGGCTCCAGGCTCTGAGCTAGCTGTCAACACAGAGCCCGATGCAGGGCTTGAACCCACAAACTGCGAGATCATGACCTGAGCTGAAGTCAGATGCCCAGGCGCCCCTAAGTCTGTCTACTTTCCAGAAACATGAGGTTCAGTCAGATATGTTTGGTTACAAGAATACTAGTTTATTGGAATCAACATGAGTATATATAAAGGAAAAAGCTGATTAAAGATTTTGGCAGTTTCACAGAATTAGATCAGGTTGATCTTACAGGCCTACAAACTGAAGGATTTTTAGTTCATTAAGATAGTATTATCTAGCCTGAACTTTATAAAGCATCAATTTCTTTCAAATAAAAAATAAAAGTATTTAAGTAAAGCTTCTTATTTAAAAGCATGGTAGATATCTTCATTTTTTGTAAATCTTTTGAAAACTTCAGTCTTGAGGAGAAACTAGACTTAGGAGTGTATCACTTAATTGTGTTTTGATTGTTAAGTGTCACAGTTTTTCAGTCAACAAAATACGACGAGGAATAGTTATAATTTCCTTGGTTTCTGCCAAATTTTGGATAGACCAAATTCATTATTTGAGGCTTCTGCCAAATTTTGGATAGGCCAAATTCATTATTTGTGGTTTCGTTTCTTAAAAGTAGGGCCATGTCTTATACTACTTTGGTGGGTATAAGAAATCCCAAAGAGTGCTGGAAATTAGGCAGGAACTTAGGGCTTGTTTTAAGATCTGTTTCCTTCACTTTTATTTTATACCAATGGCCTAGTGGAAAGTTTTTAAAAAGGAGCTATCCTTAGCTTGTCTAGGTGTTCCTAGATAGTATATTCATAAAGGCTCGATGAAAACATCACCCCTTTTACTCCAGCTTTTTCTTGTCTATCTAGACCAAACCTTCTGCAAAATTAAGTATGCCCATTTCTTCTCCTTCCAGTGTGTTACATACTGCTCTTATAGCTTTCATGACATTGTGTGATAATTATTTATTTTCCAATCTGTCTTCTGTCAAGATTGCCAAGGTTAAAGATTGTATGGTAACCTTAACACTAAATAAACACAATCGTGATAACAAAGATAGAACTCAGGTTTTAGTATTTCTAATTCTTTGGGGGCAACTGACTGGCTCAGTAGAATATGTGACTCTTCATCTCAGGGTTGTGAGTTCGAGCCCCATGTTGGGTGTGGAACCTCCTTAAAAACAAAATACTAATCCTTTGGCTGGGTGTTTTAATTTTTCCCTTTTGTTGCTCATATTTTCTAAAAGATAATGTCTCTCACTCTCTGTCTCTCTCTCTAAGTAAGCTTCACGCCGAGCAAGGAGCCCAACATGGGGCTTGAACTCACAACCCTGATATCAAGAGCTGAGCTGAGATCAGCAGTTGGAAGCTTAACTGACTGAGCTACCCAGACGGCCCTAAAAGATAGTTTCTTAAGCTTTTAACTTTTTTTTTTTTTTAACATTTAACTTAAGATCACAGTTCTAGTATAGTAAAACTCTGCTTTCTCTTTGGGTAATGAATTAGAACTGTAGAGAACTGGAGACAAAAATCTAAAAGCCTGGATAATATAGATTGTGGTTCTCATACTTTAACATCCATCAGAATCACCTGAAGGGCTTATTAAAACATGAATTCTTGGGTCCCACCTCTAGAATTTCTGATTCAATAGATCTGAGATGATGACATAAGAATTTGTATGTCTAAGAATTTCCCTAGGTAATACTAGTGTGGTTTGTCTAGGGACCACACTAGAGAAACATTGATACAGGTTACAGATTCTAACTAAACTATCGGAAAGACCTCCAGTATATTGAAATAGGATCTGTACCTGATCTCCCCACCTAGCCCTCTCTTTATGGGCTTTGGGGGAAAAAAGTACTAAGTGACTGCAAACTCCACACAGAGCACAGTTAAGCTGTTGATGAGCAAACTTGGGTGCTCACAGGAGGGGGGAGGGGTTTTCTAAGGAAAAGGGGTTTTCTAAGATTGGTTGCTCTCTTTTGGTGTCTCATCATTTGCTATTATAAGAGTATATGATGAGTACACAGTAAGAACTTGTTGACTGATGAAACTGATTTAGAACACTAACCTTCTGATTTTGAGGCCAGTGGCCTAGCATCTATAAAATGCTGCTTTTCACTTTTACTTCTGTATTGGTTTGAATCCAAATAAAATTAATGAAAAAGATATTTTAAACGTAATTATTAAGGGAGTGTCTGAGTGGCTCAGTCAGTTGAGTGTCTGACTCTTGATTTCAGCCCAGTTCATTATCTCACGGTTCTTGAATTCAAGCCCTGCGTTGCATAGAGCCACACACAGGGCTCGTACCCACAAAGCTGTGAGACCATGACCTGAGTCAAAACCTGATGCTTAGCTGACTGAGCTATCCAGGCGCCCCTCATAAATTGTTGGGTTTTTTTTGTTGTTGTTGTTTTTTATTTATTTAAGTAATCTCTATACCCTATGTAGGACTCCAACTCATGACCCCAAGATCAAGAGTCACTTGCTCTTCTGACTGAGCCAGCCAGGCACCCTGACCTATAAATTGTTTTTAAGATCCTAAATTATGGGGGCGCTTGGGTGGCTCAGTTGTTAACCGTCTGACTTCAGCTCAGGTCATAATCTTGCGGTTCACGAGTTTGAGCCCTGTGTAGGGCTCTGTGCTGACAGCCTGGAAACTGGAACCTGCTTCAGATTCTGTGTCTCCCTCTCTCTCCGCCCCTCCCCTGCTTGTAGTCTATCTGTCTGTCTCTCTCTCTTAAAAGTGAATAAAACACTAAAAAAGAAAATCCTACATTATGGCCTATACTGTCAGAGTGTTATTTTCATTCAGTACATGTTTGTTGTATGTTAACTAGGTATTGGTCAAGCTCTGGAGTTTCAAATAATGCACACTGTGGGACCCCTGGGTGGCTCAGTTGGTTAAGCCTCCAACTCTTGATTTCCGCTCAGGTCATGATTTCAGGGTTCATGAGATTGAGCCCCACCTCCACTGTCAGCATGGAGCCTGCTTGAGACTCTGTCTCTCTCTCTATCCTTCCCTTGCTCGTGTGCTCTCTTCCTCTCTCTCTCAAAATAAATAAACTTAAAAAAAATAATGCACACTGTTACACACAATATAATATAACTTCTGGCTGAGGATATTTTTGTGCCATAATTATTTTAAATTAATAATTCATGAATGTTGTAAATAAGATTATTTGGAAACATCAAAATCAGATATTCTGTATGGAAAAAAACAGGTTAACTAGCTGTTATTTCTAATTGGAAGGAAAATAACCACTACCTAAGTAGACATGTGACTTCCTAAGTAGACATGTCATACAGTCAAGTTCTTACCTGATTGTGATGTGGTTTTAAAAGAAATTCATAATCAAATGAAGCCAGTAATTGTTGTACCTTTATATTACTCCATGATTTTAGAGGAAAAAGATATTTTCAATGAAGGCTTACCGGATAGCTCCTATATGTTGTGCCTTTTTCTAAGTCCATCAGGGAAATCATCTTTAACAGTCTCTTCCATTGATGAATTTATGGTCTGGTCAGGTTGAGAATGTGAACTGTATATACAGGAAACCACAGTGCAAACAAAAATCAAATTATCACCCAGAACAAGTCTTTGTTTTACATTGTATAAATTATCTGTAAAGTAAAAGAATGTTCCAAGTGCAGTAGGATTGGTGAAGTCATCATTTATTTACACAGTTGTCAACAGTATGAGGGCAAACTAGTTGAAATTTTGCTGGACTAGTGACAGTTTAGGTTAAGCTATTTCTTCTTGTAACTTGTTAGCTATTGGACTGACCTACAGCTTAAAGTTAGTCTTGCTGCTGACCTCTAAAGCTTTTTTGGAGAAGATTCCATAAATGAGTAACCAAGGTTTCATCTTCTCCGCCTCCCAGAGAATTATATAGAAGCAGAATGTTGAGCCAGAGAGCTTCTCTCATAGCTATTTTTTCTGAATAAGTTGAAAATCATGCTCTTAGATTTGTCAGTATGATTTCTTAAATGATTAAGAGGGAGAAAGGTTGGGGGGCAGCTGCTCCTTATTATTAGGCTTAACCTGAGTTAGATTTGGTAGACTTTAAAAAATATATAATCTGCTTTTGATTATTTGGTCATGTGTAATTTGTTGCTCATCCAAGGAATTTAACGATGCAAATAAACATTCATGACATAAAAAGTCACCTCCTTTCTTAAGTGTTCCCTGTCCATCCATTTCCAAGCCCTCTGCAGAATTAATTATCCCAGTCTCTGTTCCCTGGCCTACTCTTCATTGTATTGTGATATGTGGTGATAATGAGAAAAGGCTGTATTTCTAGAGAAACGTTTGGTGAGGTTTTCTTTTAATGGTGGAGATTTTCCAAGCATATAGTAACTAAAGTAGAGAGAATGCTGTAATGAACCCACATACCCATCCCTACCTTCAGTAATTGTCAACTTTCTGCCGTTCTTGTTTTATCTCTACATCCTTGTATCACACTGTTGTGTTTCTTTTGTGACAGAAAGTAAAGTAAATCCTACGGAGAAGGCTTTTCTCTTTAATTTCCTTTTTTTTTTTTAAGAGAGGACCTTTTCTTTAAAAAAAAAAAAAACAAAAAACATTATTTCACCAAACAAAATAATAATTCCTTAGTAACATCTACAGTTCATGTCCAATTTGGCTCAAAATTGTGTCTTTTAAATTTAGTTTGTATGAATCAGGATCTCTATAGGATCCTACACATGTGTTTGGTTGATATGAATCCTCAGTTTCATAATTTTCTCTATAACTACACTCCCTACTTCCTCCAAATTTTCCCCCATGCTATTTAGTTATTGAATTAAATAATTTTAATTTTAATTTAAGGATTTCCCACATTTTTTTCTGTTTCTTTTTTTTGTGGGTCTTTGTTTTTTTTAATCCTCTGTCCCACATTTTAAATTTTGATGAATTTATGGGGCGCCTGGGTGGCTCAGTCGGTTGAGCATCCAACTTCGGCTCAGGTCGTGATCTCATGGTTCGTGGGTTCGAGGCCCACATCGGACTCTATGCTGACAGCTAGCTCAGCCTGGGGCCTGTTTCAGATTCTGTGTCTCCTTCTCTCTCTGACCTTCCCCTGCTCATACTGTCTCTCTCTCTTTCTCAGAAAACAACAACAACAGCAACAACATTAAATTTTGATGATTTTATCCTAGTGATAGCATTCACATGTACCTCTTTTCCCCCATATATCCTATAATCTGATAAAGTTAGAGAATAAATTGAGTTTGGATTCAGTCTTTTTGGCAAGAATGCAAGTGTGTTTTGCTACTGCTTCACATCAGGAAGCACATGACCTCCATTTGTTCTCATTTCAGTGAAGATTAGTGGATTTAGTTGGTATCAGTCTGATCCTTATGATGATGATGATTCTAATAAACCACCAACTATTTGGTTTCTCTGAAAGACAGTCCAAATAGGAATGACAGGAAAAATGCTAGATTTTCCCCTCCTTTTACTTATTATTATTTTTTTAATGTTTATTTAAGGGTGCCTGGGTGGCTCAGTCAGTTGAGTGTCCGACTTTGGCTCAGGTCATGACCTCACGGTTCGTGGGTTTATGAGTTCAAGCTCCACATAGGGCTCACTGCTGTCAGTGCAGAGCCTGCCTACTTCAGATCCTCTGTCCCCCTTTCTCTGCCCCTCCCCTGCTCATACTCTCTCTCAAACTGAATAAACATTGAAAAAATTTTTTTATTTTGAAAGAGAAAGCGTGAGCGGGGGAAGGGTAGAGAGCAAGGGAGAGAAAGAATTCCAAGCAGGCTCCATGATGTCAGCGCTGAGCCCGACACAGGGCTCAATTCCACAAATCGTGATTTCATTACCTGAGCCTAAATCAAAAGTTGGGCGCCCAACCTATTGAGCCACCCAGGTGCCCATCTCCTTTTATTTATCAATTTTCAGAACATGAAAAGAGTTGAAGTGACTGAGTGCTTTTAAAAAATATTATGGATGTTTATATTCGATATGTTTCAGTCTACTATAATCATTATTTTTTTTTGACATTTAAAACTGTCCCACCTTTGGTTAGTGGATGCCCTTCAGGTTGCCCTCCTGTGTCATTTGACGTGATCCTTGTGATCTTTGGTAATTTTCTTGCTTTCAGCATGTCAAGTTAGCCCTGGTTCATTTACTTCTTCATTCTTCAGACTTGGAATCGCATTCACTTCTCCAAGGAACCTCAGTCCCTTTTAGTAGAAATCTAAGTACTAATAGTACTCATTGTTACTGGGCTATCATTGCTTCTAGGCTTTTTCCATGGATAGGGTTGGTAAATAAGTGTTGGTTTGGTTTTGTTTTTGAAAACAGAAAAGAAAATTACATTCCATCCAATATGCCTAGTTCAAATTAAAGATGTTAAAGGGTTTTTATTCAGTGTATTTGACTTTATAATGATATCTCTCTTCTCTTAATGCTGAAATGCTTGTTTCCTAATAATTAACATAATTAATTATTTGCTTCAACCCACAGTAAAACTAGCATCAAAAGAAGTAACTACATGTAAAAAGACTGCTGGGTTCTGTTTAAGTTTTCTCTGCTTCTTTTATATCCTTAGGATATATACTCATGGGAGTGTATAGTCAGAATGTCTTTTTTTTTTTTTTTTTAGTTTATTTATTTATTTTGAGAGAGAGAGAGAGAGAGTGCATGCACATGAGCAGGGGAGGGTCAGAAAGAGGGATTGAGAATCCCAAGCAGACTCCGTGCCATCAGCATGGAGCCAAGTGCAGGGCTTGATCTCACAGCAGGAGATCATGAACTGAGCCAAAACCAAAAGTCAGACCCTCAACTGACTGAGCCACCCGGGCACCCCAGAATGTCTTTTAAAATTAGTTAATTATGGTAGAATTTAAATCAATTTTAAAAAATAATATAATTTAAACGTTTGTACTATTTGGTTATGCAGACTTTATAGATTCGAGTTATTTTGTTTATTTCAATTTTTAGAGATTATCTGTTTCTAATTAATTAATTTTGTTTTCAGTATATAAAACATTTATGTGATGTCCCAAAGAATGAACGTATGAAATAAGGTACAAAGTGTCTACCTTCTATCTCTATCCCTTTCCTCCCTCATTTCCATCCCCGAGGTAACTGTCTTTATTAGTAAAAATTAATACCAAACCTGATCGGGGGGCACCTGGGTGGCTCAGTCGGTTAAGCATCCGACTTCAGCTCAGGTCATGATCTCACGGTTCGTGCATTCAAATCCCGCATTGGGCTCTGTGCTGACAGCTCAGAGCCTGGAGCCTGCTTCAGATTCTGTGTTTCCCTCTCTCTCTGACCCTCCCCTGCTCGCTCGCTCACTCACTCACTCTTGCTCTCTCTCTCAGAAATAAATTTTTAAAAAATTTTTTTTAAAATACCAAACCTGATCAGTCCATAGTTTCTTTTGAAAATATAAGTAAATATGGGGCTCCTGGGCGGCTCAGTCAGTTTAAGTGTCCACCTCTTGATTGCAGCTGAGGTCATGATCTCCATGCTGGGTATGGAGCCTGATTGGGATTCTCTCTGTCGCCATTCCCCCACTCATGCTTGCTGCCCCCCCCCTCCCTCTCTTTCTCCCTCTCTCTCTTTCTCTCAAAAAAAAAAATTAAAAATGTAAGTAAATATACATATGTTTTCCTCTTTTCCTAATTTTCCATATAAGGTAATATGCTATGTATAGTCTTCTGCACCTTGCTTTTTTTCCCACTTAACAATATGTCCTGAAGATCTCTCCATAACAATATATAGGTATCTTCTTTATTCCTTTTTATAGCTGAGCAGTACTCTATAAAGAGGAGTCTTTCCACAAAAGTAGACATTTGGGTTGTTTCCAATCTTCAGGTATTACAGATAGTGCTGAAATGAACAGACCTGTGAATACCCTATGTAATATTTCTGCTGATGTATTTTTAGGATAGTTTCCTAGAAGTGGAATTGCTGGGTCAAAGGGTAAAACGTATATGTAGTTTTACTAGAAAAAAAAAATTGTACACAGTGTTTAAGAATTGAAAAGGAAACAATTCCTTTTTCCTCATATATGAATAAATTATTTCAGTAGATATAAAATTGGCTTCCTACTGTGTGCCTCGTATTGTTCTAATTGATAGGGATACAGCATCAGTTTCTACAGAACTTTCACAGACAGTGAAGTTAAATAAAGTTAATTGCAGATTTGGGGTAATTGGTATGAAAGAAGTAAATGGGTTGATATGAAAGAGTAGACTAAGAGGATTCACTTGGGATAGGGTAGTCAGGGAAGGCCTCTCTGAAAAGGTGACATTTGAGCTGAGACATGAAGGATAAAAATGATTAATGCCACCATTTATTGACTTCCCTACCATATTTTCAGACCTTTGCAAAATCTTTTCTACAATTCCTATTATACAGAGAAGAAAACTGTTGCTCAGAAAAGTAAATTACTTGCTCAAGAGAAATAGGGGATGGGATTTGGATCAAAACTAGGCCTAATTCCAAAGTCAGATAAGATAAACCTTTTTTACTGCATTGCCTCTCTTAGCCAGAAAGAAAGCAGTGAATACTGAGTTAATCTAGTAAATGGCTTAGACTCTTGTTTTAATCTGACAGAAAGACTGTTTTGCTTTTTTCTTTTAAAAAAGCATTATTCACATTTATTACTGAATGATTACAATTTCAGAATACGTAGGCTCATTTTATTTGGGAATATTTGTTAGATAAGAAAATAGACCTCCTTGTTCAAGCTAAAATTTCAATATCTGTTTTTATTGCTTTTGATTTAATGATGGTTCTATGTTTTAAATACCATCTCAAAAATATCCCCCAGATTTTTCTAGCCTATTAAAACAATGCACCTTCTAAGTATCCTATTTATTTCATAAATATTTGTTAAAATTTATATAAAAGGTACTTAAAAATTTTTTTTAATGTTTATTTTTATTTTTGAGAGAGAGAAGGACAGAGTGTGAATGGGGGAGGGGCAGAGATGGGGGAGACACTCTGAAGCAGGCTCCACACTCTGAGCTGTCAGCACAGAGCCCAACACAGGGCTTGAACTCACAAACTGTGAGATCATGACCTGAGCTGAAGTCAGACACTTAACCAACTGAGCCACCCAGGTGCCCCTAAAAGGTACTTTTTTTTTTTTTTTAATTGTTTAATGTATATTTATTTTTGAGAGAGAGAAAGAGATAGAGCACGATCATGGAAGGAACGGAGAGCGAGGGAGACACAGAATCTAAAGCAGGCTCCAGGCTCTGAGCTGTCAGCACAGAGCCCAGTGCAGGGCTTGAACTCACAAACTGTGAAATCATGACCTGAGCCAAAGTTGGAAGCTTAACCGACTAAGCCACCCAGGCATCCCCCTAAAAGGTACTGTAAAGTGTCTGTTTAACTTTAGTAAATGAAATAACCAAATTGTTCAAGGTTCTATAAATAGAATAACCATAAAATTCATCTTGGGGAGCAATTTTTTTTCTTGTACAATCACTTATTAAGCACATAAATGTATTATTTTAAGTATTAAAACAAGCAATCAGGTCAGTACTGATCCCTATTTTGTAGATGAAGGAGCTGAGACACAGAGAAGCTGCATAATTTACTTGAGATCATCTTCTAATAAGTGATAGGATTTAGACCTAAAGTTCAAATCCTATGCAGTCATTGGTTTTGGATTATAAGTATTAAAGAGGTCATCTCAAACAATAAGAAAGTTGGGAACTAGTATTATATTCTTCCTTGTTGGTGAGTTAAGTCCATGTTATTGCCCAATGATCCACGCATGAAGATTCATAGACATTTCCTTTGGTGTCTTAATCTAGAACTACCTGCAGTTAAAATGCAGATTCTAATTTTATAAACAAGGCCACCTCTAACAATATTAAAATGAAATGATATTATTTCCTGGCTTAAAGAAAAATTCTCCAGCAACTATAGGAATGCTGTGGCATGAAGACAGCATCTTAAATCTCTATGCAAGTCATACACAAAGTGTTATTGCGATGAAAAAATAGTGGCGTGAATAATACCTGCTCACAGCCCAAGACACTTGATGTATCTTGGGCCACAGTGTTTGTTGGATTTTGTAATTTCATGAGCAAGATTTGTATTTTTTTAAAGTTCTATATTTCTGTATGTTCCACTTGATGTCAAATCTGTATTCTTAGATTGTAGGGTTCCATTAAAAAAAATAAATAATCTCAGCTCCTCCTCCCTCCACTCCCCCTCCCCCCCACACTCATTTTGTATAATATGGTAATGATATCACCGTAGCAGTAATTACGGGTCATCTTCATTTCTTTCATCTCTGCCTGTTCTGATGGCTTCATTCCTTTGACGGAAAAGATTTGGCTCTGGGTGCTATGATTATTTTGTTAAGCGTTATTCGAATAGACAGGAGTGAGAGAAATTAATCAATCCAAATGCAATTAGCATCATGTTTAACCCAGTGATGGACATCTCAAGGTGAAACAGCTAGGGGAGTTTCAGACATTATTATTCAATCCAATGGTTCTTATCTAAATTATAATCAAGAGAGGTTTTTATTGGCTTCTCAGTGTGAAGATGTAACTCTTTCCCTGCCCTGGGGGTCAAGAAGACTGGGCCTTCATCCTCTGTGGACTTTAGTTACTGCCAGCACCTTGAAGTGGGGATGTTCCAAGCAGAACGTTGTCTTAATGTCCAAGTTATTTGAAATTTATCTATACTGTGATCTTGGTCTGATTTTCCTGAGAGTGGAATATAGCCTATGGATAAAGTACTCTAACTTGAGGCAAAATATTTTGTGTACTGATTAAGTCACTTTGACTAATTGTTGTTTTATCTTAACCTTCCATGATAGATTTATTGCTCTCCTCAATTTATGGATGAGGAAATTAAGACTGTGTGAAGCTGCTAGCCTTTGGTCATAATAAGTGTTTCACCACCATGTATTACTATGGATGCCCTGAACCATGAATGTTCTGCACAAATTTATAAGTGGTTAGTAAAAGTTCTCACCCTAAGAGCATTAATCCATTGCTTTGATCTCATTGCCTTTCATTCACTTGAGTTTTACCCTTGAAAAGGGAACCAAACGAAACTAGAAAGTAGGCCTTTGAAGCCCTCTGGAAAGGAAACAAAATATAAATAAGAACTTGTTAGCTCTCATTCCTGGACACAAATCTTTGGGGGGTTTTTTGTTGTTATTTTGGCTTGTTTGTTTTGTAGGAAGAAGGATGATAAGGATTGAATATTTGAAATCTGGTCTTGTTTTGCTCTTAGAAGAGAGTAGGGCAAGGAGAGTTGATGGAGAAACATAGGCTTTCACCTGAACACATTTTTCAAGTGCCTGACAATTAAGATTCTTCTACTTCTGCTTTCAATCTTCAGGCATCATGGCTGACACTTCCCATATTTTATGTTCCTGCTTGATGTTTTATATTCCGAGAATAAATCTGTTGGCTGGATATTTCTGTCCTCTTTTTTTTCTTTTGTGTCATGAAAAGCCATTAAAATTATTTTCCATATTGGAACTGTCCAAATTTGTTTACCTATACGTTAAGTACTGGTTTTTCTTTTTTATATTATATCTTGGATAAAACATTCTCTAGAAATTGGCCTTATTGTGAATTGGTGGGGGGTGGGGGGGATGTCTGATGTAAAATTATCTTTCTCTGAATTCCCTGGAGGGAACACTCTTCTTACCCATCCTACCCTTTTGGAAGAAAAAGTCCTGTTAGAGAGACAAGATGCCCAATAGAAAGAGAATCTGGAAAGGGTACCCAAAAAAGACTTTATTGAGAATTCTCAGGATGGAGATTTTTACAGTAAAAGTTTGGTTACAGATGTGGCATCCAGACTATTCTTTCCTCAGGTATATATTCCAGTCTCCTTTTTGAAACACTTATGCCCAAAGAACTTGAGGCAAAAGCCTTAAAGCTGTTCTGCTTACATTCAGATGCCCCTTCTATATATTTTAGAGAAAGTGAGATTTCTACTAAAGGCTCTTACTTGTGAACTCTACCATGAGTTGATTAAGAATGGTTAGCAGACATTATTACAATTACACCACCTTTTGAGGGCCACCGAGTGTCAAAATGAGGCTCCAAGAGACCCCTCCTCATCCATGACACTATACTCAGTTCATAGCACCTTCTGTTCTTAACAATGGCACCAGCACCAGTTGCTCTTGTATTAGAGACATTAAAAAGCGCTTAGTCTTTGACTTGAATTATCGATCACTTACTGGTACATTTTGTGCAGGCGTCCGAACTGGAGCATGGTGAAGAATCTCCATCTGGCAGACTGCCCTGAAACTGCTCTGCTGTGCACCAGCTATATGCCAGCGCACCAGAAAAACTGTCCACATTGCTGTGAGAGAGAAATCAGAATTCTAAATTCCATTGGTTTCCTTTTATTCCCCTCTAATGCATCAAAATAACCTCTGAACAACTAGCTCGATCTCAAAGGCCACTTCTGATTTATTTGAATTTTCCCTAATATCTAGTGCATGGTGGTCACCTCATATGACTGACTTAACTATTCTTCCTCCCCCTTCATGCTTCTCTCTCCGGCACAGCACGCAGTGATGACTTGGAGATCCCTCTTGTCATAGTTATTAGAATGCATTCGAGGTTTCAAGGACGAAAAAAGTAATTTTTAAAAGAGTCAAAACCATAAGTCTAACAAATGGCATCATTTCTATGAAACCTCTTTCTATGAAGCTAACTAAATAAATAGCTTTTTAGCACACTGATTGAAACTAAACTAGGATTTTATGTGTTCATCTTTGCTGGCAGAAGCTGCTGGTGTAGTTAGGGAAGGTAGCTGCCTCTAACCAGTACCCAGGATTACTCCAGCAGGGTTGAGTCTCCAAAGTATGCCTGTTACATAGAACCAAGCCATTCATGTTTCCTTTTGTTTTGCATTTGAGATCTTTTAAAAACTGAAGTTTGACCTCCCTTTGCCACTCACAAGACTGCCTGAACACTGGTTTGGCGTGGACCTGGGACCTCTTGTGAAGTGGCAACTAAGGAGCTCCAGCACTCCCCTTGGCCAGCAAAAACCCACGGAAGTAAAGAGTCCAGATGAAGAATAATAGTCATAGTAACTTGACGGTGGCAGGGCAGGATTGTTCTGTGGTGCAGTTTAAGAGGCACGCGCCACTGAGTAAAGTAATGAAGGCCAATTGTGCACAACAGGGTTTATCAGTGAGGCGGTTCAGATACCAGTTTGTTGGGCAACCAGTTCGCCAGAGAGACACACCTGCACAGTTGGAAGTAGAGTTTGAAGATACATTCCAACAGCAGACTGCAGTGTGGTTCCACCACCTCCTGACCACTGCAGTGTGATTTCTCTGTACTTTCATATTCCCCTTCCTCATTCCTTCATTGTACATCAGGTTACTAGTGTGTGTATACAAGCACGTTGCCTTTTTTTAAAAACTAAATGACCATTAATATGTTTTGATCAACACTGAATGGATATGGAAGGGGGTGAAGTACTGTTTCAGTGAAAATATTTCCTTTCCCCATTAGTGGCATCCTCATTCAGCTCTTATTAGCTCATATTTCAGTAAATTATTTTGCTCTCACTTTAACAACAACAAAAAAATCCTTGCATGCCTTGTTCATTTGGAGAACTTTAATGTTTTTCATTTGTCATTCTAAAATCAAGGACAGTTGTATAACTTTTGTGTACATAGCTGTTACACGTAGGGCAGTCTGTCTTTAAGTAGAGATAAATTGCTGTACAAAGAAATGAATCGTAGATAGTTGTCCCATCAAGTGTCTCTTTGCGTAAGTAAACTCTTGTTTGAAATGAAGGAAAGAAAAAGATAGTTATACAGTAGCTACCATTTACTAAATGCCTATGTGACCTTTATATTAATTCTCCCTGGAACAAATGAGGACCCCAAGGGAGGCCTGGCTGGCTCAGTCAGTAGAGCATGCGACTCTTGATCCTCAGGGTCATGAGCTGAAGCCCCATGTTGGGCATAGAGCTTCCTTTAAAAATTAAAAATTAGAAAAGTGAATTTTATTTTTAAAAAATGAGGAAACCAAAGCTCAGAAAGATGTCTTCAGTGACTTGCCCGCAGTGGTCAGTGTAGGAGCTGGGGCTTGATTCTAAGTCTGTCTGATGCTAAAAGCCCTGCTCTTTCCACAGTGGAATGCCATTTCCTTTGTTTCCAGCCAGTCATATTAGAGTCCCTAAAGACAGCCTGTTGTAACTTTTCTCCACCTCACTAATGTTTTTAATTATGTTGAGGCACAGAAATATTTAAAGTAGTTTGCATTGGAATTGAAAACCAAACATTATGAGTTTCTCCCATTTCATTAAAAAGTTACTTAATCTTTACATTGTTCTCTACATTAAAGCCGAGCAGAATTTTATCAGGCAATTGCCTCAAAGTTATAATCTGGAAAATCTTTCTGTAATGAAACCCATATGTCATGGGCGAAAAGTGCAAAGCCCTGGCAGAGAGGGTTGGTCTCATGAGAGATTCTGCACCCAATCTCGTTAACCAGGGTGCCTCTGGTAATCCCTCATCCCCTCACTGGTGAGAAATCAATCTGTACCACTGAATCTTTTTCAACCAGCCACCAAGAAAATTTACTGCAGAGGAGGCAGTTTGGGGATAGTCATTGTGGAAAGGGAGCCAGAAGCAAGGCTAACTGTATATGGAAGAATTGGAGAATCTAAAGAAGAGATTGTATTAAGCCACACACTACCTTCAGAGCAGGCAGGATGCAGTCCTCCCTTCAGCCCTGACCCTTCTAAGCATACCCAGGTATTTACAGCTGCCATGAACCTGACAGCCCTAGGGAAGCTATGAAGGGGGTAATAGAAACAGCATAAACCTGGAAGCTGATTGTAGTTTATCCATTTGCTGTCTTTAAATGTGTACAAGTAGTCTCCTTTCCCACATTCTCTGCAGCTGTTCACGCATTCACCCTATGGTGACAGTCTGTATTGTGACTTTCTCCGTTCATGGTCTGTGCACTGCAATAGAAGGGCCTGTCAATCATGACTTGACATGGAGGTCCTGCTCCTCTTCTGCACGGCATACAGTGTGGTGGCTGGTGATCAGTGTGTCCCTCTTGGCATCATTATTGGAATATGGTAGCAGGGTTGCCTTCCTGTTGAAGCTCATCATCCTAGAGAGTTAATCCAGAATTAAAAAATAGTTAAGAAATGTTATTGACTCAAGGTAAAACTCTAGCAATCTTATTGTATCTAGGATTGTCTTATAACACAGTGTGAGAAAGGAGAACCAGGAGAAGAGAGGAACTAGAAGTGTCAAACTGGGGAGCACGTACTCCTACCATGGCCATTAATGCAAGAACCGTACCAAGCTGTAACTAGTGGGAGAAGGGATGGAACCAGGCAGGGAAGTAGAAATGTCCTCCTCTTTTCTGTAAGCAAGCCAGGGACTTCTCTAAAGGTTTTTCCCTAAAGAGATTTTAAATCCTTGGTGGAAGTTTTTTAGTAAAATACATTTACATATAAAACCCTGCTGGAAGGGGTGTGTGTATGAACATGTGAGCGTGCGTGTGTGTGTGTGTATGTGTAAGAGGAATACAGAATAGTAGCAGAAGACTGTCTTCCTACTCCTAATGGGATTTTGTAGCAGCATGTGCGAGTTTGTTTCAGAAGTCAAAAATGAACAGATGTTGGTATAAATTACCTCTGTGTCTGATGTCTTGCAAATTAAAAGCGCGGTTGGCATCACTAAACAATTTCACCAGGTTTCGGGGGGTGCGGCTAGCGGGTGGTGATTACTGTAGCAGGTCGGTAAGAATCTTCACACTGCAGCAAAGCAGGAAGACAAGGATAAAGAAATGAATAAAATAAAGAGTATGTGAATTAATCCAAGATGTTAACATCTCCGAAAACAAGTGAACAGGGAGGGCTCATGCTCTGAAGCTGCCCCTGACCCACAGCAATTTCTCTGTGCACAAAGAGGGGTTGGTGCTTAGGATGTGATTTATAGGGCACAGCCCTCTTTTAGGGAGCAGCTATGTCACGAATTCGTATATCTCCTATATGGGACTGGCGAGTAGGAAAACTTTCTCCCCTCCCATGTAGAAGATGAGGTCTTTGAATTACTTCTACTTTTACGGTGGTTTCCTGCAGCTCTGTGTACTTAGATTAGGTTGAAGGGGGAGGAATGATTGAGTGGAGAGAGGGTTGTTAAAAAGGATTGGTTAAATTCAAGGAGAGCTTGCCATTGAGAGACTTTGGAATCTGTTTATTTTGCCTTTTAAATCCTTTTGATCCCTCAAATACCTTGGGTCTTTTTAAATCTTACATTTATTTATTTATTTATTTTATTTATTTATCGTACTCATACACAGAGTACGAGTGGAGGAGAGGCTGAGAGAGAAGGAGACACAGAATCCAAAGCAGGCTCAGGCTCTGAGCAAGTGTTCAGCATAGAGCCTGATGCAGGGCTCGAACTCACGAACCACGAGATCATGACCTGAGCCGAAGTCAGACACTTAACTGACTGAGCCACCCAGGCACCCCAAATCTTACATCTTAAAATATTGGTCATTCTCCCATTTTAAGAAAAAACAGAAAAGAATCAGGAGATGTGAAGGGCAGCAGGCAGAAATAATTAGTAAGATCAGTACAGTGCTCCTGGCCCAGGATTTTTGGAGCAAGGTTCTGTTCTACCCAGCAGAGTTTTGTAATACCCGTGTCTGGTTTCCAGAGTACCTGCTTCTAGCCATGTTGCAGGATCATTTGATTCTGTGTAAAACTCCTTAATAAGCACTAGAGAGTAGGCAGAAAATCCATCCAATAGAAATAAATGATGAGACCCACTCTGGCCAAAAGTATAAGTCAGTTCCTGTAAGATCAGGCTGAGGGAAAAGATTCCAAGAAACAGGATTTTTAACATTGCTAGTCGCCTCCTTTATCACAGCTCACTCATTCATTCATTCATTCAGGAAACACTTGAGTGTGGAAGCAACAGACTACTCCCCCTCCTCTGCAAGGTAGTGTGTTAATGGTGCCATTGATACCAAGAATGATCAGTGCTGAATACCCAAGAGAAAAAGCAAGGCAAGTGACATTAGTATGCTACTCATTCTACAGATATAGGAACTGAGGCTCAGAGGTCTTGCCCAGCCCAAGGTGCCACCCAGTTACTAAACTGGAATGAGTTCAGATCCTGTGTTATCTGAAAGAAGTCCATGCTTCCTCCCCTGAGCAAGAAAGTACTTGTTAGGATTTCTCTAGGGTAGTTAGTTAGTCCTTGCCTCCCACCTTCATCTCTCCATTAATCTGGCATTACTTCCATCAAAGGAAATTATTTTTCTTGCCAAATAAATAAGATAAATTTAGGGAGGAAAAGATCCCACAGTGTAGAGAAGGAAGCACTCTGGGCAATTAATAAGTCTTACTGTTTGTGTCTAGAAAGGAAGGAAACTTAACATTGTTGTGTTCCTACTTGGAATAGTTCTTTTATATATTTTCATTCACCCACCCAACATTTATTTAGCAGATACTAGGTCTAGCTCTGTACTAGTTGCTGGTAATAGGAAGAATAACGAGGAGCGCCTGGGTGGCTCTATCGGTTGAGCGTCCAACTCTTGATTTCTGTTCAGGTCATCATCCCATAGTCATGGGATCCACCCGGCATTGGGCTCTGAGCTGAGTATGGAGCGTGCTTAAAATGCTCGCCCTCTGCCCCTCTCTCCTGCTTGCGCACTCTTACTCTCTAAAAATAAAATAAATAAAAAAGAGTAATGGAACAGTCTCTGCCCCCAATTCTTAACCTTTAGTACAAGAAGACAAGTATATAAACAAATACTTGCAGGTCTTACAGTTACTCTATATGTATAGGGTGTGGTATAAATCCACCAAGGAAGGACTGGTCAGTTTGATTTGAACCATTATTTGTGTGCATGTGACACTTAGCACTGGGGCTTCCATTCCTAGGTAAAGGGATGTCCTTTCCCTCTGTGGGAGCTCCAGAATTTGTAAGAGATGAGGAATATTATGGACTGCAGTTACCAGAAGCTTCCTGTGGTTACATAGTTTGTATTGTTTTATTTCTCTGTTGTACAAATAAACCAGGAACTATTAAATGTTGGTAGGGAGGGGGAGTAGAGCCCATTCATCTAGCACCATCTCTGGGCTCGAGTAAAGCAGCAAGGAGGCTAGGGCGAAGGTCCATCTCATTCTGCAAGTGCCTTTCCAGCCACCTCACTGATTGGCCAGGATGGGGACATATACTTAAGAGGCCACAGGCACAGCCTGCCGTGTGCCCACTGCATGGTTCCAGAAGACTTCTGGCCTCCACGACCAACCATTAGACACTTTCAGCACTGCTAAATCTATTTAAGAGAACCCAAAAGATGATTCTGTGGGAATGAGGATGAAGGGGGTATTCTAATACATACACTTTTGGGGGATTTGTTTGACAGAGCCAAAACAGTGAGCTTCTAGAGTGTCCCTTGTAATTGAGAAATGTTTTACTTTCATTTTGAAGCCTCATATGTAGGAAAGTAGCTGTATAAACCCTCTCGTAACTACAGCATTCAAAGATTGATGGTGCTGAAAGTCAGAGAAAGACACATAAACCTTGCCTGACTATATTAAATATCTAAGGACTGACAATGCCAAGAGAGAGAAGACCAAAGCTCTATAAACCCTACTTTATTACACCATCCGCAGATGAACTGCACTGAGGGAATATAAACTCCGTTAATACTACAGCATCCAGGAACTACCACTGCTGGGAGATGGGGTAAATGATCTCTCATTTTGATTTGACATTATAAATGTCCAGATACCAACAACCCAAAGAAGACTCTAGTCTTGGTTAGATTGTAGTCTTCAAAAGCAACCCCCCTGACATAGTGAACATAAGTATTAGGTTACATTCTTGAGAGAGAGAGAGACACAAGTTTAGGGGAATTCCCGGGGCGGGGGGGGGTTAAAATTATTTATTTGGGAGGTGGAGAGCACAAACTGGGTTGAAGGAGCAGAGAGAGAGAAAGAGAGAGAGAGAGAGAGAGAGAGAGAGAATGAGTCCCAAGCAGGCTCCGCACTGTAAGCACAGAGCCCAGTACAGGGCTTGATCCCACCAACTGTGACATGACCTAGCTGAAAGCAAGTCAGATGCTTCACCTACTGAGCCACCCAGGCACCCCTCCCTAGGGATTTTTTCAAGGTAGATGATAAATTTCCCTGTTGGCCTGTGTCTTGTGACTTCAGAAGAGCTTTGTATGGTTTTAGTTGTCAGTAGCGGTTCATTTTTCCCTCTTTTTGGAAGTTAGTGGTGACCGAGTGTGTTAGGGTCGCACCTTTGTATACAATTTAAATCAACCCGCATTTTTAAAATCATATTTTCTTGAGAGCTCTTTTTCAAATTTGGGGTTTTCATTGATCTTCCATTTGTTGTGATTCCAGCCAGAGAGATGACAAGGGGGAAATTTCTCAACATTCTGGAGAAGCCCAAGAAGTAGCAGCTGCTTGTGTACAGGATGTCCTGGGGGCCGGAACCAAGCTCCCCTCCCAGCGCAGCTCCGACGATGTGCAACTCTCTGCTTCCTGGCGAGAGGCCGGAGGGTGCACCTCCAGGACTGACCCTCTCCCCTGTTCCTGGCATTCTGCGCCTCGAAGGACATTCGGCGGCAAGAGAGAAATCTGCTTTACAGATTCTATACAGAAGGATCAAGTGCAGTTGTTCGATCAGCTTCCAGACTTTGACTGGCTCTGCCTTGGATGTGGGCAACACCAGGAGGCGTATGTATCATTCTTAAAGGTCAAAGTCCTGCTCTCTCGTTTCAAGAAGTGATTCAGGAGCCCTAGGATTTTACAATTGATTTGATTTGGTGATGGCAAAGTCAGTTGTGACACGTTGTTTGGATGGGTTCTTTTGACTTGTACTTGATATCTTAGGAAGTATTTATGATGAGAAGACCAGAGACCAATCAGATTCTGAAACAGACCAGGCAACCTGACCTGTGAAATCTCCAGTATATAATGGGTTCCAAGAATCCCTAGCTGGAGAAGCCAGAATCTTTTTGAAATGCACACCTGCTTTAAAAGTTCTGTACCTCCCACAATAGCCCCATCCCCCAGTGCCTTTCATTCCCCACCCTCCATTCTGATTCCAGGAAAGAGGATCCCTGTGTATGAGTCCCTACTGGGATTAGCTAGTGAAAGTCTTACACAAGGTTGTATCGGATTCTAGATCTCAAAGACTGAGTTAAAGATGAAAGAAAGGACTTTTGAGTTCTAGCTAGTCTGTTACAGTTTCAAGCAAGAGTCATTATGGCCTAAAAGGTAGGAGAAGGGAGTTCTTTGCAGGAGTCCCCATTTGATGAAAAACTAGAAACTCTGATCTGAAAGGAATGTGCTGTGGAACGGTGGCAGTATATTGTCCCCTTGTCCCCTCTTCATGGCACGTATCAGATACTTCACCAAGGTAAAAGAAACACACACACACACACACACACACACACACACACACACACGAAAGGAAAGGGAGGATTTCCTGACTTAAATACAACTCTTATAGAGCTCTTTGCCAGTCTTCTGTCCCTGTGTTAAAACCTGAAAACACAACCCATGCAAAAAATTGATTACACATGTTCTCTGTATTCTGTCTTATGAGCCAGCCCCCAGCCTCTAATGTTTTGTGAAGTACATGAGGTTTCCTGAACTTCATGCAGAGAACATCCATGTGGTAGTTGTCTGATGGTGTCTGGATATAAGGAAAGCTGTGGGCAAACTGCAGCACTGTTCATTTTAATAGCTGGTCTTTTAACCATTTTCTGGCATTTGTGCCTTGTTTCCCATGCTAGAATTAGTGTTGGATTTTTCTCTCATTTTTGCCATCCATGCAGTATTATGTATTGATAAGGGGGACAAATTGAGCACAAGTCACAAAGAAGAAGTATGAGAAAAAACATTCTGCCTGGATGCAATATAGGAATTCAAGCTGGAGAGGCATAGATTTTAAGTTAAGCTTATTATTGACATTCCTTTTTTTCTAAATACGGTTGAAGTGGGAGAGGAGGGGAGAGAGAGAGAGGGAGGGGAGGGGAAGGCAAAAAATAGTGCCATAACGTCACATTCTTTCTTTGCTCTGTTTTTGAGAGTTGATGACATCTGGCACTTTTAAGTGCTTGGGGAAATTGAGAAATACATGGAGAATATGAGGATACCTCCCCAAAACCAACTCAGGTCTGTAACCCGAGGCTTTGTAGTTGGTTTTCTGGTCTGCCTTGGCCTTTCTTTTACTGTCATCTTATTCACCAGCACTTAATGTAAGTAGGTGTTTTAGAATTGCGATATTTATTGGTTTTGTATTTGTTGTCCTTAGAAAAGTTAATGATGTATTTTTATATTGATATTATAAATTGATGTATAATGTGTGTGTGTGTGCTTGAGGGTGTTAGAGGACTGTGCTTTGTATATGATGGTTTCTGTGTCGTCATAATAAATATGTCCCTTTTATAGGAGAGTGAGTTTTTCCTCAAAGGGCCACATTGCACATTTAAAGCATACACCTCATCAGAAAGTACAACTGTAATGATAAATAACCTGTTGGTCTCCTCACTGATGTCACAGTGGGTGGTGTGGGCTTTATGACCATCTAGTACTTGGTCTCCCAGCTTCCAGTCTATTCTACCAGCCATCCAAGCTCATTACAGCTCAACTCCTTAAAGTATTTTTTTTTTTTAAGTTTTAGTTAAGTCATCTCTGCACACAACATGGGGCTCAAACTCACAACCCAAAGATCAAGAGTCACGTGCTCCTCTGGGGCACCTAGGTGGCTCAGTCCAGTGAGCGTCTGACTTCGGCTCAGGTCATGATCTCACGGTTCATGGATTCAAGCCCCACGTCAGGCTTTGTGCTGACAGCTGGCTCAGAGCCTGGAGCCTGCTTCAGATTCTATGTCTCCCTCTCTCTCTGACCCTCCCCTGCTCATGCTCGCTCGCTCTCTCTTTCTCTCTCTCTCTCAGAAATAAATAAAAACATTTTTAAAAAGTTTTTTTTTTTTTTAAAGACACTTTATTTAAAAATTGTAGGGGCACCTGGGTGGCTTAGTTGGTTAAGTGTCCGACTTCGGCTCAGGTCATGATCTCATGGTTAGTGTGGACGTCGGGCTCTGTGGTGACAGCTAGCTCAGAGCCTGGAGCCTGCTTCAGATTCTTGTCTCCCTCTCTCTCTGACCCTCCCCTGCTCATGCTGTCTCTCTCGCTCGCTCGCTCTTGCTCCCTCTCTCTCTCTTTCAGAAATAAATAGAAACATTAAAATAAATTTTTTTAAAAGACACTTTATTTAAAAATTGTAGGGGCACTTGGGTGGCTCAGTTGGTTAAGCGTCCAACTTTGGCTCAGGTCATGATCTCATGGTTCGTGAGTTTGGGCCCCACGTTGGGCTCTGTGCTGACAGCTCAGAGCCTGGAGCCTGCTTCAGATTCTGTGTCTACTTCTCTCTTTGACCCTCCCCTGCTCACACTGTCTGTCTCTCAGAAATAAATAAAACATTTAAAAAATTTTTTTAAAAAGAGTCATGTGCTCCTCCAACTGAGCCAGCCAGGTGCCTCTCAACTCCTCAAAGTATTACTTAAAAATCTTTAATACCTCCTCATGTCTAATAATAAAGCCTGGATCTCTTATCCTGGCATTTAAAACTCTGCATATAATCCTAATCAACCTTCTTCTCCAGTATATGAAGTCTCTGTTCCATTTAATCTGAACAATTCGCATTTCCTCACTTGAGTGCCTTTGCTCATGCCATTTGAGTTCCTAGAAAGTCTTGAATCCCTTTTGCAGGTATCAAACCTACTCCTTCCTATTAACACCGGATGAACCAGTTGGAAATACTCCTTCCCCCTGCATTCCTACAACATTGCTGTATACCATCCTTACAACTCTTTCCAACCTAGCCTTATATTTAAGTGATCTGAGTGTGCATCTGGTTATTCTTCTGCATCATCTTTGAACTGGAAGGGTCAGTACCTACTTGTGGACTTCCAGTTAAACATGATGGACTGAAAACAAGTATTTCCCTGCCACCTACTAAAACCCTTGCTGTGACTTCCTTTTCAACTCTGCTCAAGAACTAGAGAAAAGCAAGTATTAGTATAAGTGCTGTCCCCCCGCAACAGTTTACCTGCCCTAGAGCAGAGTATCATGCCCTTTTAGAGAAACATTCCGTTTGAGGAAAGCAAATTGCTTGGCATCAGTGGCTCATCATTGATTTCCAAGAAAACTAGGTGGGCAGTAGATTTCTGTGATCTGGAAAAGCACGGCTGGCTGGCTGGCTAACTCAATGGAGACAGCATTCAGACTGTTCTGTTCTAAATCTTTATAGAAAGTAGGGCACCTGGGGGGCTCAGTCAGTTAAGCGTCTGACTTCGGCTCAGGTCCTGATCTCATGGTTCGTGAGTTCAAGCTCCAAGTCGGGCTCTGTGCTGACAGCTGAGAGCCTAGAACCTACTTTGGTTTCTGTGTCTCGCCCTCTCTCTGCCCCTCCCGTACTAACGCTGTCTCTCTCTCAAACATAAACATTTTTAAAAAATGAAAAATTTAAATCTTTAGAGAGTATTTTCCCAGTAAACAATTGTGTATCCTTTGCCCACAGGCTGGTTTTGCCTTTCCCTTTGCCATTCTGAATGCCTTCCTTGTAGAAGCACCTGTTGTTGACTGTGAGCAGCACTGTCTTGAGAAGAATAGCATTGGTGCGTGGAGGCGCATTTCCAAACTCCTAGTCAAGACTTTGCTCACCGGTCGTCTTACTGCTTCCTGCTCGCTTCAGGCTCAGATTCTTGACCTCTGCCGACTTGCTTCGCCTTCCTTCCATCATTGGAGCACTAAAAGGCTGCTAACTGTATTAATATCAAGCTGCCATTATTAATTTCTCTTTAACTTTTTGTTAGTCATATATCATATCTTTTAAACGACCCTTGGTAACTGCTGCTTATTCATGGCCCTCTGGCTGCAGCTTAATGGAGCTCCTCTGTCTCCTGGGCAGTGAAAGTAGAGCTGGTGAGTCATTGCATTGCCCCTACACTTAGGAAGGGTGTTCGGACTTCCACAGGAGCTTTGCAATGAAACCAAGAAATTTCCTTCCCAGTACGATGCTCTGGTCCCTCTGTTTCCTCCAGGATTCAGGCCTCACAGAAAAGAAACAGGCAGAACAGGAAGGGAGGAAATGGACTGGTGGTAGAGGTGGATGGTCCCAGCAGTCACAGAACACGATTTCTTACCAGCTTTCAGCTTCTACACAAAATCCACCTACAAGCATTTGGTTATATTCTCCAGTTTCTGTTTTCTTCATCCTTTGCAAGTTGTAAGGCCCCTGCATGGACTTCATTTCACCAGAGAGCCTTGTACCCCCCACCCCAAAGAGTAGCCTCTCCGAGTTTGTAAGTTCTGACTGACCTGAAACTGACTTTTCCTATCTGTTTAGGCTTTTTTGGCACTTTGGGGATGTGTCTCCGACTGTGCCTAACGAGGCCACCAGCCTTCCCACTCTGCCCAACACTTTTTCTTCATGGGCAGGGTCGGTCATTTGGGGGCTTCAGGTGGCACCAGGTGCAGCTGTGAGGCTCATGGTTGGCGCAAGTGCTGGCAGAGCCTGTTAATTAGCACATGAACACCCCAATGCTCCATTAGCCAGGCCAGGCATTTGGAACCTTCCCCTCCTGTGGGCCCCTTCCTCCTAATGAGAGCTGGAAGAAGGGCCCTCACAAAACACTGCCTCAGAATAATATTCCGCTTTGTCCCCACCAGTAACCAGGGCTGACAGGATCACTCTGTCCATTTCTCTTCTAATTAGCACAATTCCAGCATGGCCTGAGCCAGCAAATGGAGAAAAGCGATCAAAAGCGATCGGACAACCGTACCGAATCACAAACATAAAGAGGGCCATTCCCTGTAATTAGGTGAGACAATTCCTCAGTCTTTTCTCGGCTGGAGTTTGCCGCTAAGACTCTTGCTGTTTGGGTCCCAGTAACACAAGTTACATGTCTCCCTGGGACACTAATAAGCCCCAAATTGTCTTCCGCTTCACACAACTCTAACCAGAGGACAGATGCCAGGGGGAGGGGGGACACACTGAGGGGACAGGGTGTCTAAACAGCTAAGCAGCTGCTGCAATGTCTCCCCGACTCCAAAAGGCAGACCCTGGGGCCATGGGCAGAGAGGGAAGAGGCCGTTGGTTTGAGAGAAGTGCTCCAGGTGCAGCCTCGTCCCATTGCTTGGGCTGCTGTCTATAAGTGCTGAGAATTCCAGAACCTCCAGAGAGACCCGCCCTCTGCTACTTGCCTCGCCCTGTTCATTTGCCACCTCTTGCCTCTTGTTCCCTTTTGGTCTCCTCATCCCCACTCCCACATGTCCCCGCTGGTGGCCTCATGGGCAGCTATAACTGGCACCATCCCTGGCCCTGCATTGAAGGCCTATACACCTGTAGTCCACAATCTCGAGGCTAGTACCCGTGTGTGAATTCCGCTCTCAAAGAGCTCATGACCTGCAAGGGGCCCTCACTTCCAGCACCCATCGCCTCTGGGTCTTTGGCTCTACTGTAGCCCCTGCTTTCTATCTCATTCTCTCTCCTGGAAGATCCCTGTTTTTTAAAACAGAAAAGTGGCTCATCAACTGCCAGGGCAAGAAGCCACAACTGGCCACACTCCATGTGGCTCAGAGGTTGGCCACTTAATAAACAGAAATTGCTCCCACAGGACTGCAGCCCATTACAGGGATTATGAGGGGCGATATAGCCATGAACTTGGTCATAGCCAGGGACAAAGGAATGCAGGGGAGAGTGGCAGTTTGGAATCTCAATTAAACTCAAGCTCTGAGCTGAGTTGGACTCACACATATTTTCATCTTATCCTGCTCTCTGCTTTCTGTTTTGATCTACACTCGATGCTTCTGAAAGTGACCTCCAGTACCAGAAAACAATTATCTAGAATCCAAGGAGCCAGAAAGCTCAAGTAATCAGAGTTACTTTGTTGTTTTTCCATCTTCCCTGAGACACACAGAAGTAACAATAAGATTTGACTTTTTAAGTAACTTTTGGGAATTGTCAAAGAATCGGATCCAAATTTGTTCAGTCTCGTATAGTTTCTTTGGGTATAAACAGAGCTTAGAATAGTACCTGGCACATAAGTGCTTAAATTGTTGGAAGTGTGAACTGCACCATGATACTCCGTGGTCATAACCTTGTGAGTCTAAGGTGAGAGGTTGGATCTTGAAAGAGAGGCAGGGTGTGGTCATGCAAGTCACTTCTCTCTGTGCCACAGTGTCCTTGGGACCTGTTCTACTTTAAAGAGGCAGGCAAGCATTATGCATAAGGGCATACACCCTGATGTCAGACTGCCTGGGTCCAAATTCTGTTTTTGCCATCTACTAGCCATGTGACCATGAGTAAATTGCCTAATCTCTCTGTGCCTTAGTTTACCTTTTATTTTTTTTTTAATGTTTTATTTATTTCTAGGAGAGAGATAGAGAGACAGCGTGAGCAGGGGAGGGTCAGAGAGAGAGGGAGTCACAGACTGAAACAGGCTCCAGGCTCTGAGCTGGCAGTCAGCACAGAGCCCGACACGGGGCTCAAACCCACGAACCGCGAGATCATGACCTAAGCGAAAGTCGTACGCTTAACCAAGTAAGCCACCCAGGCGCCCCTAGTTTACCCTTTTATGGAGTGGGTCCAACAATAGCATCTAACTCCGAGGGTCATTGTAGAGATGAAATTAGTACTTGGAAGTGTTTAGAACAGTATTTAACCCTACTTACCCATTCTATAAGAGCTTGATGGATATATCTTTAAAACTGGATTCAGTGTATTATTTCATTATTTAATTAATCTAGTTATTTAATAAATTTAATTATTAATTAAATTATTTATTATTGATTTAATAAATCTATTTTATTATTTAATTATAATATACTCACATTTGTTAAAAATTGGTAGTTCTTACAGGGAAAATACAGTAACTTTTGGTTATGTTGAATAGTTCAAATAAGCTAAGCGGAGAAGAATTTCACTCCTCAGGAGGGCTGACAGTTCACCAAATACTCTTGCCCCTCTCCTTCCACCCCCTGGGGCAGCCAGTGCTGGCATAGACACACAACAGATACTGCTGTTGACTCTGTGGACGGTAGCATTGAAGACTGTTTATTGCTTGTGAACAAGGGAAGGAAATACTGAGCTCAGCATTAGCCTCAGCTCGTTGTGCTTCACTAGTCTTGATGGTCCCAACATTTGCTGAGCATCCTTACTATTCCAGTTATTACACAGGAATGCTCTTCCCTGTCTTGCTCTGTACCCCCCCCAACTCACCCCACCCCTACCCCAATCCCTCATCCCAGGGCTGAGCAGGGTTCACGCGGGCCTGGGCTCTCCCCACCCCCCAGCAGCCTCCTCTCGGCCTTGCCTCTTTGGGAGCCCATAGAGAGCAATCAGCCTGGCCTGACTCTACAGTCTGGGGCCTCAGGGTCAAGCAAGGCCGAAGGTCACATCCCGGGCCCTTCCTGGATGCAGCCAAGCCCCAGGAGCCAAGCAGTCTAAGCCAGCAGCTTCACACAAAGGAGCAGCTGAGAAGAGTCAGGTTGGAAAAGTCAGTGACTTTAGGCTGAATGGAAGTGAGAAGCATTGGCTGCGGCCACCATCAAAGCCCTTGGCAGGGCCACAAGGGATGTTCAGGGGTCGGAACCATAATGGCCTCTGAGGAATGGGGTGGCTCATGGGAAAGCAAGCTCCCCAGAACTTCACCTAGGCGTCTTCCTCGCCTCCATTTGCCTCTGCTGTCACTGCCTCTACCTTCTTACTGGCTGACCCTCATCCCTTGCTTTTCTCACAGTGCCACTTACCCCAAACCAACTGGCCCAAAGCTCCTTCGTACTTCACGCTATTGATTAAATTATGGTACATTTCACATAGCAAACTCTTTTTTTTTTTTTTTTTTTTTAATTTTTTTTTTTTTTTTTTTTTTTTTTTTTTTTTTTTT
>NW_024080697.1:803896-878978 GCF_003009895.1 Hyaena hyaena
AGAGGGAGTCACAGACTGAAACAGGCTCCAGGCCCCGAGCTGGCAGTCAGCACAGAGCCCGACGCGGGGCTCGAACCCACGAACCGCGAGATCATGACCTAAGCGAAAGTCGGACGCTTAACCGACTAAGCCACCCAGGCGCCCCTCACATAGCAAACTCTTATGCAGCCAATTAATAGGTTTACAAAAAGGTTATAATTTCATGGAAGAATTGGTTTGTCATAAGGGTAAGCGAAAATAGAAAGATGTAAAATTATAAATGCGACATGATGTCCAATATGGTGGGGGGAGGGGATTGGAAGGAAATAGACCAAGGTGTTAACAGTACTTGCTGCCTGATTGGAGGATTGTGGGTAATGGGGGATTTTTCTCTATCTACATTTTCCAAACTACAGAAGCATGTATTGTGTTTATCATATAAGAGGGGGAACCTCTGGAGCTGAGAATAGAGGGCTTCAAATGCCCTGCCTAACAGCCCAGCCTATTAACATGCACATGTGCGTGCATACACACAGAGTTCACCGAGGACAATTTGTTTATAGCGGCCCTGCCCTAGACCCTCCTCCATCACATTTAGACCCAGGGCCCCGCCCTCCTCACACTCCACAGGGCCTTGACTTAAGGACAGAAAAAGTATTCTCTCAGTACATGTTCAGTGTTGCAAAATAGCTCCTTTTCCTCAGCTCACCCGCACACAGGAAAATATATCTCACTGAATTTTGCTGCAGACTCTTAAGGGCGAATTGCCCCAGCTCTGGGACATGGCAAACATTATTCCAGACGTTGTGCTTGTGAGAGTTTCCTTCACCGCTTTCCTCCTGCTCATTTTCCTCTTCCCAACTGGGAGAGAAGGGGAAAAAAGAGGAACTAGGAGTCAGGAGTCGGTATGGGACAGGACGCTCTGGAACGAGACTCCTATTTTCATCCCAGCCAGCCAGGCGGAGAGGCGCTGCAGCCTCAGGAAAGAAAATGAAGCATCTTCTGTGCAAGTTGGGGTCTGAGGGACACAAGGGGTGTGCAGGAGGCGGCTGTACCTTTATTGGGAACAAGTGTGTATATGGTCAGTTTCCCTGCAAGATGGGAAGCAGAGTCATGGAACTGATAAAGAAGAGATGAAAGTGTCAGAGCTGGGTGACGGGAAAATCATGCAGAAGAGTGAGCTTTGTCCTCAAGAAACAGCTCGTCCACCCCAGGCCCCAGCACCCAGAATACACAGGCCCAGACATCCGATGAGGCCTCAGAGGGCCTTTAGGAGGCTTGCTCTTCATTTTCCTTCAACAGAAACGTTTTGTCATGATGTGTAAGAAAAATTCTGTGCCTGAGACACCTGTCACCGGTGTGTGCCCTTGTCCATCCTGTTTCCCAGAGAGTTGCTCCCTTCTGCCCAGTTCAGGATCGCAGAACAAAGGGAAAATATCAGCCACACATAGCCCTGAATCCTGCCTGACTATTAGGGGCTTTCAGCCTCCAGAGCTGGGGCGGCCAGATCTGGTCAGCCCTCCGAAGGAGAGAGGAAATGCCAGGACAGACAGCCGAAGCAGTTGTTACAACGCGAGGATTGCAGGACAAGGCGACACCTCACATCACCAAAGATTGATGCAAATTGGTTTGGTTCTGACCCTGTCACGCCAGGAAGGATAATGATTCCAGCGGCGCAGGGGCACAGGAGGGGGCACGTGGTGGGGGCCGTGAGGATTGGTGTCTTCGCTCCGCATCTTCATTAATGATCTGAAAGACAGGGGTAAACAGCATGCTAATGAAACCTGCAGATGATTGGTGTTCCAAACCCCAGAGAGGACAGAGAAATAGCACGGCGAGACCCAGAGAGCTTAGAAATATGGGCAGGAGATTGTCAAATGAGGTTCGTCCTAGGAAAATGAAAGCCGACATGTCAGGAAGGAATGATGAAGATGCCTCTTAGTGGAGGCCCGCAAACCTGGAAAGCAGAGATGGGTGGTGGGGCAGGCAGAGGATTGAAGGGATGGGGTTTGGGGTGTCGTAGGGGAGACAACAGAGCTAGACTTGAGGACCCAGGGGACAGATACCCTTGTACATGCCTGGCGGGACTGACTGTAGCAAGAAGACTGGAGCCAGGCTTTGGGGCCACACAGTTGCTGTGGCCCAGTGGCCTGCTACAAGCTATGCCTGTTTGCACTCAAGTCATCAAGGCTAAAAATGGCACTTAGACCTGAATTACTAAAATGAAACAAGCCAAAACACATTTTCTTAAAATGTTGCCCCAAATTATTGGAAATCGTTTATTCAAGAGTAGGGGAGGGGCACCTGGCCAGCTCAGTCGGCAGAGCATGTGACTCTCAATTTCAGGGTTGTATGAGCCCCACATGGGTGTAGAAATTCTAAATAAATAACTTCTATTTTTCCTTTTTTTTTATACAAAGACTTTTCTGGGTTTTTTTAAATTTTTTAACTTTTATTATTGTTTGAGAGACAGAAAGAGACAGAGCATGAGTGCGGCAGGGAGACAGAATCTGAAGCAGGCTCCAGGCTCCAACCTGTCAGCACAGAGCCTGACGCGGGGCTTGAACCCACGAACCATGAGATCATGACCTGAGCTGAAGTCAGAAGAGTCCTGACCAACTGAGCCACCCAGGTGCCCCATAAATAAACTTTTGAAAACAGAGTATATGGGAAAGAAAAAATTTTCCCATCTTCAGTGGTTTCCCATTCAGTAAACATTACTTGGAGGTAAAACTCATTTACAGGTATTAAGTGTACAAAAAGTAAGTGAAGAGCTTAGTGAATTTTTTAAGCAAATCACTTGACCTCACCAAGCCCTGATTTCCTCATCCAAAATGGGTCTAACAGTACGTATCTCAGAGCTGTATTGTGAGGATTAAATGAGATAGAATGTATAAGGTCCCCAGGACACGATGTAAACTCAGATGCATGTGATTATTATTCCTGATTATTACCCTCCAATTTTATTCTTTACACTTTACTCTTAAATCTCCAAGTAAATTAGAAACTTCTTGAAGTCAGGGACTCTCTTAAAATTCTTTTTCAGTGCACAGACGCTTAATAAACCCATGTTTGATGGATTAATATGCTAGAATTCTCTTTTATTATGAACAATTTTGTTCTTAGTCTACCCAGATCTACTTTCAATGAAATCTTTCTTTAAAATGAAACAAAACCAAGAAAGAAAGAAACAAACCTAAGTAAAAAGCTGATATCACAGAGGTTTTTTTGAGACAGAACTTTTCCCATGAAGTTGTGCTAACAACATATGCACCTTTGGATGACATCTTAAGGATTTAAGGTTAATCTTCAGATGCTTTATTTCTTAAGGAAACCAAAGGAACCTGGCTTTTGAGTCCTGTCCAGGTCTGAATTAGAGTGACTCACCATCCAGTTTTCTTGGGACTTGGGGGTTTCCCAGCGGAAGCGACAGTCCTGCTAATGGGGACGGTTCATCACTCTAGTTTGGATCCAAGCTCTGCTAGTTAATAGTTTTCTGGCCTCAGATAGTATTGTTGGCCTTATTGAACTTGGTTTTCTCTCAAGTTAAGGGGGTTGTTAGAAAGATCAAATGAGAAACTGATAGTTTAGCAATGCATTTGACACATAATAAATGCTCAGTGAATGTTGACGTAAACTGTCAGATTCCATGTGAATCAAGTTTGAAAACAGGCACAACTCATTTATGATGACAGAAGTCAGAATAGTGGTTACCCTTGCTGGGGACAAACTGAACTTGAGGGAGACTGCTGCAAGGCTAGAAATGTTCAAGGGACACATACTGAGGTTTATCATCTCTGGGAAGTAAACATGATATTTAGGTTACCAAAAACATTTTTCTTTACTCTGTTGGTCATGTAAATAAAGGCAGAAAGAGAGAGAACTTAAACTTACCTTCCACAGGGTGAATTAAAATAATTAAACCAGAATCTGCTGAGGACTTTAGTTCTTGCTTCTTCCTTATATATGCTCCACCCTCCAAAAGAGAGGCTTCCATTTCCCTGTGCTCATCTTTCCTCCCAGCCGCCATTCATGTAGTGCGTTTTGACACCATTGTCACATGGCCTTGATTTGAGAACCATGTTGTGCTTCTTTGCCTGGCTTTCTCCCTGACTCATTCTTTTCTAATAAGGGCTACTCTCCCCCTCTACAGCCAGTGGGGACATAGAGTTCCCCAAGAGGACTCTCAAAGCTGACTCCCCACCCCTACTTTAAGCCTCACTGCCGGGAATGTGGAGTCACTAAGTCTATGTAACTTTGGGGAACACAAGGTCTTTGTTCATTCCACTTCTGGGTATATACCCAACAGAAATGACTGCTGGTGTCCATCAAAAGATACGTGCAAGAATGTTGATAGCAACTTTATTCATGTGAGTCAAAAATTGGCAAAACCCCAAATGTCCATCAAGAGAATGAATAAATTGTCTTATATTTCTACAGTGGAGTCTCAATCAGCAATAAAACACAAACTACTTCACACTGTAACATGGATGAACCTCACAAACAAGAATGAGGAGAGAATTAAGGCAGGCACAGAAGTGTATACCTGTACGATTCTAGAATGGGCAAAACTAATCTAGGGTGGTAGTGGTCAGAATAGCGTTACCTTGGGGTATTGACTGGGAAGGGGCACCAGGAGCCTTCTAGGCTGTAGGAAATATTCTCTATCTTGATGGGGATGGTGGCTACACAGGACTATATGCATGTGAGTGTGTGATAAACATTCATCAAGCTTTGCATCTAGCAGTTGTATGCTTTACCGTGTGTAAACTGCCTCAATTAAAACAAGTGAATTTAGGGTCCTCTGAGCCTTTAAAGGGAAACTTAAGAAAAGCTATCACAATCCCCATGGAGCTGACTGGGGCAATAATACAGGAGAAACTAGGGGATCTCAGACTCATGCTGGCATCCAAGCCATGGAGTCAGAGGGAAGGATAGAGAATGTTCAACATGTTCCTTTGGCAGCTACTTTCCATGCTTCACCACCAACTGAGCATAAGGGCTGGGGGACCCTGCTCTGTGCTTTCACTTTGTGACCTTCGTATGGGGGAGTACTCCAAGGGTACTAGAAACTCTGATGCTTGGGCTCTCTTGTAAGGGAGGATCAATTTCTATCTGCCTCTCCCCTATGAATTCAGTCCTGAGGCTGCGGGCTGCTTAAAGGTCAGGACGTGGTCTGTGCTTCCCTGTTTCAAGTTAGATTCCATTTGGGGAAAAACTCTATCGCTTTTTAATTTCACAGTGTTTTTTGAAAAGACAACAAATATAAACCATATTTAAAACAAGTACATTGTGAAAAACACATCTCCCATTCCCTGACTCAGGTCACTAGTTACCAGCTTGCAGGAGCTACACTCCGTCCTACATCCTGCCTTTCCTTCTTCTTCATTTATCTTGGACCTTGTTCATATTGTTCATACGGATTTCACAGCAGCATATTACCCTACTGTATGGATATACCATAATTTATTTACCCAGTCCCTATGATGGGCATTTTGGTTGTTTTCGGTCTTTTGCTATTACAAACTACAGTTGTGATGAACAAACATCCTTTTGTGCAACTCATTGTACATGAACAAATAGATCTGAAGAATATATTACTAGGGAGCAAATTGCTGGGTCAAAGGTCACATGTATTTTTATTTTAATATATAGTGTTCAATATATGCAATTGAGTATATATTGCTGAAACGTCCCCCTAAAGTGTTGTAACCATGAGCTCTTTTCCCCACACCCTCAGCAATGCTGTTGGCAGGCATGCAGGCTTCCTGCAGAGGAACAGCGGCTTCTCTTCAGAGAGGGCTTCCATTGTGTCCCTATAATCCATCCCATCCTCCTACCTTCTCTTCATGTCACTCCCCCCTGCTACCAAGAGTAGTTAACATGTATCTGAACATTCCGCAGACTCCCAGGTACTGGTCTAAATCCTTTACTTCAGTGTCTCGAGTACTCTCCACAATAATCTCATGAGGTGTAGGAACTATTATTATTCCCAGTTTACAGAAGAGAAAGCCTGAGGCTTGGAGGTTCACTAATTCATTCATGGTCACCTAGCTGGTTAGTAGCGGAGCTGGGACTCCACATCGGATCTATCTCACTTCAAAACCTATGCTTATTGCCAATAGGCTTCCCTACACTCCTTCCTTCCCTTGCCCCTTCTTTCTGCATGGACACTGGGTGTGCCCCTCTCCATTAATAGCCCCATTAATAGTCAGTGCCTTTGCCCCCATGCCATGAGCCCTCCATTGCTGCTTACCCCCTCCTTCCTAGGGTCAGGGCACACACCTCCTCCTTTGCTGCCTCGGTTTCCTCTATTCTTGGCCTTGGGACTGCCCCCACCTAAACTACTGGCTCTTCCCAGCCTTCCCCCAGGTGATCACCTTTGCCCACAGGGTTGAAGAGGAAGAAAGCAACGGCTTCCGTCACCTGACCCTACTCAGCCAATTCGCGAAGACAAGATGTCAAGTTAATGAGCCTGTGGGCCTCTAATTAGCTGTCAATTACCTCAAATTAATCAACTCCTCGCCTAATTAAGCATTATCGGCAGGTGGGCACAAAGCAGACCATTGTGTGGGAGCCATGAGAAAAGCTGGGCTGGCAAACTTGGTTAGGATCAGCGCTATGCACCGCACCCGCCTCCCCACTGCTCTCAGCAACCCTCCTGTCCCAGAGGCACTGGGGCCCTCTGCCCACCATGGTCCCCACACCCTGGGGACCCCCTGGACCTCTGAGCAAGTGGGTAGACTGTGCCTCATGAGAGGGAGGTACAGAGCTTGGAGGCAGGTGGGACAGCTGAAGTAAGGCAGTGGAAATCGCGGCCAGGCAGAGGAAGGCCATGGCCAAGGAGAGGGCTTCAAGACAGAGGTACCAGCTCCTGGCACTTGTTAGAGCTGGAGCAGGAGCTGTGCTCAAAGCTGAGACAGAGTGGAGACCAGGTCGTGGCTGGAAGTTCAGGCCTGTGCCCCTGTGCCTGAACTTCCTGCCTGTGCAGGCAGGCGGACTGGCTTCCTCAATCTGGCCCTGCCACTCATGAGCTCTGTGACCCTAGGAAGTCACTTCCCTTCTTCAATTTACAGTTTCTATCTCTGAAAACAATGAGAATAAGTTTTAAAGACACCTTATTGGATCTTTGTGAGGACTAAATGAGATCATGCCTGTGCAGCACCTGCCATGTGGTAAGTGTTCAGTGGATTTTACTAGTGACTAAAGGAGGTAGGTGGGTGCCTCGTCAGAGAAGCATTCAAACTAAGTGATATGTCCCCAGATTCTGCAGAACACTCCTGAAGAATGTGAGTGGGCTGCCTAGGATTTGCTGGGTGCGGGAAGCTGGGGTGTCCTGGCTACAACCTCCTCATGTCCCAGCACCTTTGAGGGTGCATACGAAGAGCCCTAGGTGCCATATAAGATAACCACATGGTTATCTTGGTCTCTAATGACCAAGAAGACAGCAAATGAGGGTCCCTCCCTACTTGGGTCTTGGGGCTGCAGAGCCTAGAGAAGAGGACATCTCCTGGCAGCCCCTAGGCACCGAGTTCACACCCCTGAGACCATGGTCCTAGAGGCTGAACAGGATGCCAACTCTGCTTAGGGGGGGGGGGGGGGAGGCGGGGGGGGGGGGAGGAGGCAGCTGGGTAGATGTGTGCCTCCACTGATGGTCCAGTGTCACCACACCCGTCCAATTCTGCCCCCTCATTCCACGCCAATCATCCCTTGAAATAAACCCACCAGATTTCTCAGCTGCACCTCCCATCTTGACCCTGGCTCAGGACACCCCCTGCTTCTTGGGGCAGCAGGCGTCCTCAGACTTGGCTCTGAACTTGGAGACATCTTCCCCCTCCCTGGTTAAATCACTCAGTCATTTAGCAAACATTTATTGTGCCTACTAATTAAAGTTTGCAGTGTGAAGGGAAGATGGTTGGCTAACCACTTACAAATCAGTCATGCACACTCTGGAGATGTGAGGAACAGAAGGGAGCTGGGATTTATTAAGTATCTACTGCATGCTGGCAGAAGTGGCAAAGCCAGATGTGGGTGCCTGTCCTTCTGAATCCTATCTACCTCAAGCGATCAGGGCTGTGCCCAGGGGTGGGGATGGGAATGAGGGGGTGGTCACATGGATGCTACCTCCACCTGGGCCTGGGCAGGTAAGGCCTCATGAAAAGGGAAGCTTGAGTTGAGCCTTGAAAGAGGCAATGTATTCCACATAATACTAGTCTAGCCACCCAGGTGCCCCCAGAGGCAATGTATTCCAGACAGAGGGGCCAACAAATGTGAAGGCCAGAGACATGCAAAGGGCATGAACAGTTGAGGAATTAGAGAATATTTCCTGAGTAAGCTAGAGGAACCACAGTAAATGCTCACTGCCCAGTGAGCAAGAACAGGATCTCAAAAGGACCTTCCTAGTAGGCATTTGGGGAACCTTTGGAAGACTTGCCTAAACGCTGACCTCTCTTAGGGGAGCTGGATTCCACAGGGATTGGATCCATAATTTAACCAAATGAGGCTGCTTGAGCGGATCTCCAGAAAGAGGAGGGATCTGGAGGAGTGTGGCCTTCCCAAAACCCATGAAATCACATCATTCTGTAGTCTGCCTCCCAGAAGAAAGGCCTGCTTCTCTCCTTTGTGCCCCAAAGCACCTAGTCTGGTGCAAGGCTAGTGAAATACTTGGGGAATGTAATTTGTTTGTTTCTCCCTATTTCATACTGCCAGGTACAGGGATACAGGAGCTTGCGTTAAGCCCAGATAGATTTATCCCTCTGGAAATTTTGGAGTTGAGACCCCTCCACCTGGGCTTGAGTGGGAGGGGGAGGGGGTGTCAGCCTGGGAGTCCAGATGCAGCCATGGGGAGGAGGAGGTTAGCTAGGCTGTAGGGACAGGAGGCAGCAGCACCTGAGAGCTGAGAGAGCTGCAATCCTATTTTTCTAGATACATCCTGTCCCAGATCCCACAAGCTCCCCACATCCTTGTGATCCTTTTGTACTTAAGTAAGTCTGTGTATCTGTACTTGGACCCTCCCCAGAATCCTCCACCCCAACGCACCTGACACACACCTGACACACACTGGCTGGAACAGACAGAGGAGACCCAGCCCATGGGTGGAAAGGCATTTTACAGACCAGCCCAATGGACCAACTCCAGCCGATGGGGCCACAGGAGCACCCAACTCGAGAAATACCCTCACAGAGCTGGAGCTGAATTTTATTATCCACAGTACAGAACCCAGTGAGAGTCTCAATGAATGTACTATACCTATATGTATTGTTATGTTTACTATTTGTGTTTGTCAAGATAGATAATGCATACACACAGTATTTATTTTTTACTACTTAAAGATTTTAAGTAATCTCCAAACCCATTGTGGGATTTGCACTCACAACCCCAAGACCAAGAATTGCATGCTCTGTCAACTGAGCCAGCCAGGTGCCCCGCATACACAGGTTTTAAAACCAAATTAATACAGGAATGCTTGGGTGGCTCAGTCGGCAAAGCGTCCAACTTCAGCTCAGGTCATGATCTCTGGTTTGTGAGATTGAGCCCCACATCAGACTCTCTCCTCTCAGGGCAGAGCCTGCTTCGGACCCTCTGTCCACCTCTCTCTCTGCCTCTCCCCTCCCCTGCTTGAGCACATGCTCTCTCTCTCTCTCTCTCCCAAAAGTGAATGAATAAATATTAAAAAAAATAATAAAACCAAATTCATACAAAAGGGCATAGAGTAAAATTAAAATGTAGGTTTTTCTCGTACTCTTGTTCTCAACTCCTCTGATTCCCTTTCCCACAATCAACCACAACCATTTTTTTTTCAGATACTCTTTCAGAGGTTTAAAAATACTTATAGGGACACCAGGGTGGCTCAGTCAGTTAAGCCTCCGATTCTTGATTTCCATTCAGGTCATGATCTTCTGGTTCCTGAGTAGGAGCCCCAAGTTAGGCTCTGCTCTAACTCTAACAGTGCAGAGCCTGTTTGGGATTCTCTCTCTGCCTTTCCCCCCCTCTCTGTGTCTCAAAAATAAACATTTTTAAAAAGTTATATATACGTATCTTTTATTTTTCACAGGTGGAAGTAAAATATGCCATCCTGTATCTTCCTTTTCATACTGATATTGTCTTAGAGATTGTTCCAGATCAGAATGTGTACTAACAGCCCCACAATACCCACTGCGTGAAGGTGTACTTTTTTTTTCCTTTTTAAAATTACATAAAACCATCATAGCCAGAAGGAGCCTAAGGAGACATAACTACTAAATGTCATGTGGTACTTTGTGGGCCATCGTGGAACAGAAAGGACTTTAAATAAAAACTAGGACAGACTGAATAAAGTACAAACGTTACTTAGCAATGTATCAATCTTAGTTCATTAACAAATTCATGGCAGATGTTGATATGAGAGAGAGAAGGGGGTTGGGTATCAAACTCTGCAATCTTACAAATTTTCCATATGGCTAAAGCTGCTCCAGAAAAGAACAGCGTTTACTTAAAGCTAATTTAAAAACCTATATAGTTGTTGCGATGAATAAAGTATCACTTCATGTAAGAGCATTGCTGAGGGTCTAATAGTGTTGGGTCACTCTGTAGGCTCCTTAGGGAGAAGGGAAAGTACGCCTCTGAGGAACTCCGGATTGTTTTACATTTTAAAAGGTTGTTGGAGTTGAAAAGGCAGAACCACTGGCCTGGCCCCACCGTCAGTTTGTCGTGCGAGGAAACGGAGGCTAGAAAAGGGAATTACTCGTGCCTGGTCACAGACTGTCACCTGGGGATCCACCGGGTCCCGCGCACCCGGCCTGGGCCAATGCTCGCGGGTACTCGGGCTTCGGGCCATGTAAACAAGAGGTAAGACGTTCTCGGGTCAACAGACCGGCGTGCAAGCTGAAGGAAGGTCGCTCTCACGACAGAAGTCGGGCGCTAGTGGGGAGGCGAAGCCTTTAGGACCCTCGGCGCCCCTCCCCGCGCTGTCTGGGAGGATGGGAGGAACGGCCCTTCCCACCCCACCCCAACCTGGCGGGCGCGCGCTCCGGGAACCCCGCGGCCCCAGCCCGGCCTCCCCACCGGCGCCCAGCCCGGAGGGGGCTTCCTCGACTTCACCGCTAGAGGGAGCCGGGAGGCTCCGGAAGGCTGGGCCGCTCCAATCGTTAGGCCTCAGGCACCTTGAACTCCACCGAGAGGCCCGCGATGCGCCCCGTGACCCAGCCTTCCCCTGTGAAAACCCGGCAGTGCTACTGCCTCGGTTTTATACATTAGGACACAGAGAGGCCAGCTGATGCGTCCGGGGTAGCACAGCTAAGGCTCTGCTGACTCAGTGGGTCCGATCCTCAACGCATCAGGGGCTCTCCCTCAGGGTCTCAAGCATCCTCACTGTAGCCTCCTGTCTAGATGGGGAAACCGAGGCACACAGCATTGCTAGGGTATACTGTGTGTGGGTGGCCCGGTCCGTCAGGGTTAGGCAGGAGGCTAGGGCTGGGAGGCCAGTCCCCCAACAGATGATCACAGCAGGAAAGCCTGTTGGGGGCAGAGGGTGCCAGCCTGCCTTAAGGTGGGGGTGGGGGCGCTGCTAGTGACTCTCTCCTAGGGATGGGTGACAGCTGCAGCGTCCGGTGGGGAGCCAGAGGCCCCACACACTAATAACTTTCACTCACTGCCTGAAGGCTAATCCCATTACTCTGCTGGACCCTCTGGGACCACCCTCCCTAACCCTCCTTAATCCCCTGCCTCCCTCTGGGAATGGTCCAAGGCCCTACCCACTGCCCTTGCCAGCCCCAGATACATGCAGACCTCATCCCCTCAGGCCCCATCAGACCCCTGTGCCTGCCCACACCTGATTCCTGGGGCCACAAAGGCACGGGGGGGGGGGGGGAGGAGGGGAGACTGGAGGTCCAACCTTCTTGACCCACCTTCCCTGTGGGCCCTGTCCCTGTCTTCCAGTCCCCAAGGCACCTTCCCAAAATGGCCTCTGGCTGGGCTCCAGGTTTTATGAACCTCCTGTCCCTTTGTAAGCAGACTTCTGTTTTAGTTTCTGTTGAAGGAATTGTCAGGAGAGAGCTTGGGTCCATGGTATTTTCATCTGTAAAGTGGAGACAGTAGCACTCACTTCATGCAGTTGGTCTCCTGATACAGTGAGATGCTATATAGCAAGTGTTTAGCGCAGCACAAGGGGAACACACTGAGGTGTCAGTGGCCCCGTAATTATTATCAGCAAGACAGACAGGTCAGAGAGCAAAGGAAGTGGATTTAGTCTGTGTTTCCAGAAGGAAGCCTCATGGCCTGGGGCATATGTTAGTGGGGGGCAGATTGGACTCACAGAGAGTCTTCACACTAGTGAGAGGAACCACTAGGTAACCAGGCTCTTCCTCTCCTACTTTCCACGCTCTACAGCAACTAAGCATAAGAACTCAGAGGCTCTTGGGGCACCTGTGTGGCTCAGTCAGTTAAGTGTCCCACTTCAGCTCAGGTTATGATCTCATGGTTTGTGGGTTCGAGCCCCGCATCAAGCTCTGTGCTGACAGTTCAGAGCCTGAAGCCTGATTCAGATTCTGTTGCCGGCTCTCTCTGTCCTTCCCCGTGCTTGTGCTCTGTCTGTCTGTCTCTAAAATAAATAAACATTAAGAAAAAATTTAAAAAAAAAAAAGAACTCAGAGGTTCTAGAGCCTCAACATCTGTCCCCTCAAGTGGTAGACTAGAAACTAAGGTTAAGAGACAGCAGCACAAGGGTGGGTTGGAACCAAACAAAGCTCTGACTCTGGAATTCTCCAGGACATTTTACTGCCTCTCAGGATCCACTTCTAATGAGGAGGACCTGATGGATCTAGGAACTGCCCCCCAAAAAGCAGTGGGCTCCCTGCTTGCCAGAAGCGTTGAAGGTCAATCTAACCAGTCAGGAGCCCTGAGGCCCCATGACAGGCCCCAATCCCCTCAGCATCCCCAGTCACCCATTTCCAGGCAGAGCCAGCCCACTGCCCCCTCCTCAGCCTGGGCACAGGAGGGGCCCCCTTTGGCCCTCAGCCTCCCTCTCCCCTACCTTCTGCTATTCCTCATTTACATAAATTATCTCTCCCCAATTATCCATCCAGCTGTCCCAACGGTGATCTGTGAATGAATTAAAAACGGAATATAATTTAATAATGGCTGATTAGAAGGAGATTAGTTGTTATATAAAAAGGAAAAGCCAAGAGACAGCTAGTTGCCCTTAATCTGAGCCAATACCATCGTTATTCAGGGGAGACTATCCTGGCCACCATCAGGCTAGGCAGGCCCAGGGGGCAAGTGTTAGAGAAGAGCCCAGGTGGGGCCAGACCACCCCAGAGAGGAGATCAGGGCACTAGGAGCCTGCGTTTGAGTCCTATCTCAGCTGTGGGGCCTTGGCAGCTCCTATTATTTCGCTGGGCCTCACTCCTTCCTCCTAGGTGGGCTTGGGTGGTTTCTGGGCTCCTGTCTTGCTCTAAGTTCTAGGTGCCCTCAAATCAAACACTGGGTTCTCCCAAGGCCACAGGGACAGATCCTGCCTGACCCCTGCTAGGCATAGTGCCCAGGTGTTCAGGAGTTTGGTATTCAGGCCCCACCTCCCCAAAACACACAAGAGTTAGGGATGTAGACCTCCTCAGGAGGGCATCTGCCTGCCTGGAGTAGGCGGTCAGAGAAGAGACTGAGGTTGGTTGTACCAAGAAGGCTCCATGGAGGAGAGTCTGGCCAAGAGAAAGAGGAGTGAGTGCCAGCAGAGCCTCTGGGGCCCCTTAACCTCAGCTGAATGACTGGACCTAATGGAGCGGACATGTCTCTGAGATTCCCATTCATTCTTTCACTCTCAGTTCACATGCACCTCCTCCAGGAAGCTGACCTTCCCAGCCTTGGGGTCTCTGCGGTGCTCCCACAATGCCCTGTGCTTTCTCAGTGCACTTAGCACATCTGCGTACAGGCATTCCTCTCCCAGCCTGCGAGCCCGTGGAGGACAGGGACCGTGCTTTTTCATCTCTGCATCATCAGTGCCAGGTACACAATAGCTGTTCAACAACTGAGCAACAATTGAATAAAGACACCTCCTCCAAAAAGCCTTCTGTGGTTGCCCTCATGTAGGTTTAGTGTGCCTTACTAAGCTCCCAAAACGCTCTATGATTATGCCTTTAAAAACAAGGCAAGCCACTTACAGAGAAGTAACATACATAAACAAATAGTTACAAATAAAGATGGATGGACTGCAGCAAAGTGGTTCAGAGGATAGGCTCAGAGTCAGCCTGCCTGGGTGTGAATCCCAGGTCCACCACTTGTAACTGTGTGACCTTCTAGCATGTTACTATTCTCTCTGTGCCTCAGTTCCCTCATCTGTGAAGTGGATGTGTTTAATAATATTTCTTACCTCCTAGGGTTTTTATGAGGATAAAACGGGTGGATGGAGGAAAAGCACTTAGAACCGTGCCTGGTACATGGTGAGTGCTGGATAAGCATCTGTGGGTATTAATAGAGCTTGTCACACCATCCTGTTTTCTCCTCAGCTGTGGGCTCTCTGAGGACAGGACTCTTCAGCTGTCTGCCGATGGTATTGGGTGGACGGACCAGCCCGTATGGGGCTATCTCAGCAGTCCCAGCTGCTGCTTTCACACCGAAGGTCCCAAGGGGGCACACGCTGTGCAGGAAGGACCAATGGGTCTTCATCATTGATGGAGGCTTGGGGCCACACTCAGAGTCCCCACCCTTCTTGAAGCAGCTGACAGATTCCTGGGGAAGTGACATGGCTGTAAGAGGGATCTGACCCTCACCGCTTGGGTCTGGGCACTGTGTCCCGTGTGGCCGACATCAGAGGATGTCTGCCCGGAAGGAAGGAAATAGGCACACTGACCCTGGAGGGAAGGCTGCAGAACCCTCGAGCAGCAGCTGACTCAGGCATTTGGGGCCATCGCGGAGCAGTGGCCAAAGGGAACGGGTCTGCAGTGCCACAGGCTGGGGACGGTTGGAGTGGATGCCAGAGGAGGCTGATCTCAAAACGTTTGGAGTACAAGTGTGTGCGCACTAAGAATTTGCTGATTGGCTCACTGAGAAGCTCCAGAATTTTTCACTTTCCTGAATCCTTGATTCCTTGATGTTCGAAGAGGGGCCTGGGAATCTGTATATTTGACAAGACACCCCCACCCCCCACCCCCAGGTAAGTCTCATGAATAGGAGGTTCACACTGCCCTCCCTCCCCCCAGGCCTGGGAGTTGTGATGCCCTTGCCTTCCAGCACCCTCTGATACCTCGTGGTGCCCCCACTCCACGCACACCCAGCCCAGCCCAGCCTCACTCACTTGCGGAGCAATCGTCCTGGAGGAGCCCAGAGCATGTCTGTCCATATTGCGGCAGGAGGCCTCCCAGGCTAGCCTGGGCTGTGGGATAATTTGATATTCAAATCCTGGCAAAGACCCGCTTCAAGTTGCTGCAAATTAAGCTGATTTTGTCCCTCCGAATGAGGGATTTGCTTCTGTGGATCAAACCTTCCCAGGACTTGATGAGGTCAGGATTAGAGCCGGAGGGACAGGGAGAAAAGCCGAGGCGAGGCGGGAGGCCTGAGGTCTGGAGAGGTGGGGGAGGAGGAGCCCAGATCCCCAGGGGGCCTCCTACCGACCCTGGAGTTCAGGAAGCTTCCCATGGTCTCAAAAAAATCAACTCTTCCCAGTGATGGCAGGGGCTCTGGGCCCCAAATGAGCTGACCTCACCTCCCCATATCCCCAGGAGAGCCCCAGCCCCATCCCATCCCCAAGGCCATTTGTGGAGCTCATCTAATATTTCCAAGCACCATGACGCAGGGCAGCACTGATCACCCCATTTCACTGATAGGGAAATGACGGCTCCAAGAGGTAAGAAGAGACTCCACCAGCCACAGATAGCCTGGCTTCAACCACTGCCACCAACGTGCTGTGTGACCTTGAGCACGAGGCCTCTCTGAGCCTCCTGGAAGGAGGATTGACAATGCATGCACAGTGCCAGGCACATGGCAAGCACTCCACCAAACACCAAGCAAGGTGACGACCCACAGAGTAAGCACCCCATTAATGTCAGCCAAGGTTACTACTCAGAGCAGAGATTGGAAGCTGGTCTTCTCCGGGCCTCGCAGACAGTCGTTCCCTGCCTTCTCCTGGAGGTCTGCGCCTGCTCCCTACTCTACCCCTCCTGACAGGACCCCCTCCCTGGCAGAACCTCATTTCCATCTGTTTTATCAAGGCCTGTACTGTATATTGCAGCCATTTCAAATTGCACCATTAAAGATTTTATGCTGGAGACGTTAAAATTAAAAAGATCTATGTGCAAAGAGTCACAACGAATTTAATCAACTTGATTTAATAGAAAACAGCAAATGGAATTTATGATGCTCCAAAAGACAAGGGAATTTTTTTTCAACAAAAAATAATAAAAAGCACTTTGTGGAGAACAGAAAGTAGAGTGGGGGGTGGGGGAACTCCCCATCTGAGAGTTTATCAGGACCTAATCCTCAGTGAACAAGCCCAGTTGGGGCTAGTTGCCCACTAATCCCAGCTGCCATTAAAATATTAAAGATAAATCTAATCGTCTCTTTATCCAAAATAAGCGACTTTTGTGTGGGGAGAAAACATCTAACCCTTTGGGAGGAGAATTAGTCCTAATGCATCAAATGGAATTCGGTCCAGGCTGGGGCGAAATAGGGTTTAGAGGCAAATGAGATGGTAATAGAAATAAAACCCAGAATAACAAATTAAAAACCCTCATTTACACGAATTAAAAGAGCTCACAAAAGGGCTGGAAGCCCAGCCCTACCCTCCTTGGCCCCTGCCCACACCCCCCTCCCCTGGTCCCACAGACCCAGCTTGTCACCCGCCTGCAGGCCTAGGGAGAGGACCCATGGTCTGACCTCAGCCCCTCAACTTGTGCCTCACACCTTTCTGCAGCCCTCCCCAGCTTCCGTCTCCAAGCCCAAGCTGGGTTCCAGAAGGCTTTGACTGAGCCTGCCCTCCCCACACCCCCTGCGTGGGCTCCTGTCCCAGTGGTGTCTCTCGCTACATAAGGTCTTTGTTTCAGTTCTTCAACTCCCTGGGCCCCTGATTACTCCCTAAGAAAATGGGGATAATACTAGTCTCCCACCCTCCAGCCTTAACCCTTTGCTGTTTCCTGGATTCAACAAGGTGACATCAGGACAGCCGCCAGCTCTGTGCCTGATCCATGGTGACCACTCAATAGTCACTTCTGGTCAAGCTCCACCTCGAGGCTCCCTAGGCAGCCCAAGCACTTTCAGGACCCTGGGGAAGTCAGGCCTGTGCCCCCAGGAGGAAGGAAAGCTTCGCAGAGGGGAAGCCAGGGAGGCAGAGATGGGCAGACAGGAATCATTTTGAATAACTTAGGTGGGATCACCCCCTGAGTTGTCATTCAAGAGGACTGAGGCCACCCCAGATCTTCAGGCTTCTCACCAAGCAGCCTAGCATAGGCCGTGTGGCTCCCCCTTCACGGTGGGATTCAGAGGCTCTGATACACCTGGGGATACCACCTCACCTTCTGGTCCAGGTCTGAATCCTCTACGTTAAAATAACAATCTCTACCTCAGTGGCTGGATGCTTATCAAAGGAGACAGAGCCTCCTTCCAGGGGGGGTCAAGGGCCCCTCTGTGAGTCATCACAGGTTGACAGAGACAGACAAGTGTGACAAACCTCTCCCCGGGAACCTGTTTGGACTGCAGTGGGGAGGGGTGAGAAGGGGGCCTTCATGCCTGAGGCACCCCCTCACCCCACTGGTCTCTCCCCCAACCCCAGGAGAGCCAGAATACACCTCTGACCTCCCCCAGCCTTCTTAACAAATCCACTTGAACAGGAAACTCATGTTGACAGCATTTTATTATGGGATATTAAGTGGAATTGGATTGCAGGCTAAACCTTCCCTGGCTGGCTTTCCGTGCTCAGCTGGCCTTCTCCCCACTGTGCCCACCACAGTCCCTCCTCCCTCCAGTGTGTGCTGAGAAGGGGGTCTCTCCTCTTACCCCCTTCAACACCTGCCCCTACCTCAACCCTTGGCTGTGCCAAGAGGCGATCCTAAGCAAGAGAAAAGTGGGAGGCCGGGAGGGTGTCCCTGGCCACGTGGGAGAAGATGACCTTTTCCATGAGATGACTAAAGGGACACATAAGGAGGTGTTGGGTGGGATGGGATTTTTCCAGACAGATGGCCTAAACCTGAGTTTTGGTGGGAATGCATTGAGAAGAGATGGTCACAGGTGAAGGAGTTGGGAGGTCCCTTGCTGCAAGCTGTCTTAGGACATGGGCAACGAGCTGGGTTCTAGGTTAGCAAACAGTAAAGCATCGTTGTACAGGGCTGTTGTAAGGATTAGAAATAACTAGAACATTTGTGAGTGCCTACCATGTACTAGGCACCATGGCAAGTGTTTTACATACATTGTCTCATTTAATCCTCAAACCCGGTAACATGGATTCTTTAATTAGCCCTATTTACAAAAGAGGAAATTGAGGCTCCCAGAGGGCAAGTAAACCTGAGATGGCATAGCTTGTAGTACTGGTCTCACCAGCCATCTGATCCCAGAATGTGCTTTTAGTCACTCGACTATAATACCTCATATCAGGTGCTGTACTAGCCACTTATGACAAAATGGGCAAGAGAAGTCTTTGGTGCCAGATGGCTGGCCAGACTGTGTATGCATTTGTCCACAATTCTTCCCTCTCTCTCCACTCTTGGCATAACTTCCCTTGTGGGGGGACTTTATTGCCCCGCTCCATTATCTTTGGTCTTGGTCATGTGACTAGCTTCAGCCAATGGAATTAGGCAGATATGCCCCAAACAAAGACTTGATGGGCTTGTATGGTCTGGCTGTCTCAGCTCCTCATGACATTGGCCAGGAGAAGAGCATGGCTTGGTAGCCACCAGTCCTGGGATGAGGTGTATGAAGCAGACCTGGGCAGCCCTGCACTTCAGAGCCAAGCCTAGCTGTGCCTGGACCCTAGGACCCTAAGCAAGAGAAAACTCCCTGAGACTCAGATGTTGTCTGTTACACCGTATATGTGGAAGCTATGGAGTTGAACTGCTTGGATGTCCTTTCAAGAAAGACTAGCTATTCAGGTTCAAGAGTGTGGTTAGCAGACAGCCTCCAGCTGCAGGCTCTTAGAGAACTATACAGTGGTTCCCCGCCCCCCACACCTTCCCCAGGCCCTGCCATCTTCCAGCTTTATTAAGATATAATTGATGCATAACACTGTATAAGCTTAAAGTATACAACGTGATGATTTGATACATTTATAAATTGAAAAATGATACCACCATAGCATTAACCACCACCTCCATCCCATCACATAATTATGTTTCTTTTGTGTGTGGTGAATACACTTCTTTTTTGTGGTGAATCTCTCTAACATTCAAGTACATGGTACAGTATTGGTAGTTATAATCCCCCACTGCAGTGTTTGAAAGAGTCTGCCTGGCAGAGTGGGAGCACTAGGGCTATTTCTGCCGAACTCAAGGATCCTTTATTGGCCAATGTGCTCCAGAGCTCCCTGTTAGATTGGCCGAGACTTTGTGAGATCCACATCGTGGTCAAAGGCTCTTCCTGTCCAGCCCTGCTTTCTCCCCCTTTACCTTTCACAGGTGTTACCCACCACCCAGATAAATCACTTGCACTCCTAACTCTGCCTTGGCATGTGCTTCCTTAGAGTACTAGAACTGACACAGTCTTAATGCCACAGGGTTCAAATACTGACTACACAATATACTAGCTGCTGAACCATAACCATATTGTGACTCAGTTTCCTCTTCTATAGAAAGAAGATAACAGTAACACCCATATCATAGTTTTTTGTGAGTATTGAATAAGATGATTCATGTACAGGACTGAACAAAATGCCTGGCACATAGTAAGCACTCGATAAATGTTAATGGAGATTGCCAGAGGTAGCTGTAAATCTCAATAAATAAATGCTATCTATATATGAATTCTATATAGTAAAATACCAAGTCAACAGATATAAATCTAGGGTGGATCTTAAAAGACTGGAGAGTGAGAAAGTTGGGCAGCTGAGCTGCAAGTGAGGACAAGTATAAAGCAGAAAAAAATGAAACCTTACAAATGAGATGGTTGATATATTCTGAGCCATCGTTTGTAACCAGAAAAAAAGATAACCAAAAATCTCTATGTTCCTTCACGATCTTCTAAACACTTTCATGCATACTTTTCTTCGAGAGCTCTCTAAGAAAGCCAGGATAGGCATCACCATCCCCATTTTAAAGGTAAAGGAAGTGAGGCACAAAGAAGCTTCCTATGAGTAAAAGCACATGAGTAAATACCAGAGGCAGGAATAGAACCATGCCTGTAGCTCTCCCTGCAAGAAGAGGTTGCTAGGTACCATGGAAAAGCACCAAAACAAAAAAGTATGGGGCTCCTCTGCAGCAAAATCAAATGCACAAGCCACCACTCAAGATACTGGAGACGGTTATCTAGATGGATGGAGAAAGAATAGGATCAGTAAGCATCAAGGTCTATAAAGTTGGAGACAAGAGACAGATCCAAGAGATCCCCAGCTATCAAAACTCAGGAAAAGCAGATCTCTGCTATGATGACAAGCCCTTCAACTTTCCCCCAGGTCAAAACATTTGATTTCAAATGCATCTTCATTGTATCAGTGAGGAATTATTTATGTGATAGACCAGAAAACTGTGGTTTTAAACACTGGCGGAAGATAGGTGATGGAAATTTATTTCTCCCTATATAAAAAACAAACAAACAAACAACCTCACTGGGGCAGTGCAGGGTTGATATGGTGGCATGGTGGTTCTGGGTCTCCAGGCACCCAGATTCTTATTTACTCCACTTTCCTAATCTTCGCTTCCATCCTCAAGGCCACCTAATAGTCTAAACCAGCTGTTGAGGTACTGGCCATCATGTCTGTGTTCTAGATAGGAAGCTAGAGGAAAGGTAGAAAGAGCAAAAAGGGTGTTTGTGAAATAGCTTAAGATTTTTGCTCACATGTCATTGGCTAGAACTTTATCGAAAGGACCCTCCTAGCTGCAAAGGAGGCTGGGAAATATAGTATTTTATCTACAGGCATCACCACCCTGAATAATATTAGAGTTCTGACAGTATGGAAAAAAGAGAGAGCAGAAACTGAGTGGGCAACCACCAGTCGTATCCATACCATAGACCCATAACTTATGAAGAGATCTCTCTTCAAACCCTTCTGTTTGTAACCTCTTACTAATCACAGCTCAAATTTGGCCCAAATAAGATTATTAAGGGAAACTAGTTCCCAGGTTGGATGGTACTGGGGAGTAGAGTTAGGTACTATACTCACATCTTACAATAGCTCGGGATTTGGGTTATAAACAACTCTCTCTGGTTTGACTCAAAAAGGAATTAACTGCTCCTCTCCTCTTCTCCACCACCATCATGGTGTGTGTGTGGTTGACTATTCCTCACTTTGTGTTTTCACAAGACTTTCAGGATCAAACGATTCCTGGCTAAGAAACAAAAGCAGAATTGTCTCATTCCCTGGTGAGTTCAGATGAAAACTTGTAACTAAATCAGTTAAAACTCCAAGAGGAGACATTGGAGAAGAATCAAACTTGGTATATAAGGAATCACACAGGAGATGGTAGTTACACTGTAGGGAGGGCACTTGCTTATACCATATCATTCTGTAAACATCACTACTAGCAGAACAATTGGATGTGTTTTATTGGGAACATGATTTTTTTTCTTTTTCTATGCTTCTGCACTAGTAGGTTGGTTCAGCAATAAATATGTAAGTTCTGAGTTTGTTTTGTTTTGTTTTGTTTTGTTTTGTTTTGTTTGGAGAGAGAGGGCATGAGCAAAGGAGAGACGCAGAGGGAGACAGAGAATCCCAAGCAGGCTCCATGCTCAACATGAAGCCCAGCACAGGGCTTGACCTCATGACCCCAGGGTCAAGACCTGAGTCAAAATCAAAAGTCAGACGCTCAAATGACTGAGCCACCCAGGCGTCCCTTCAAGATTTTATTTTTAAGTAATCTCCACACTGAACATGGGGTTTGAACCTATAACCCCAAGATCAAGAGTCACGTGCTCTACTGACTGAGCCAGCCAAAGATGTAAGATTTTTTGTTTGAAAAACAAAAAAAGAAAAAGAAAAAGAGAAAAGGACTTTACTAGAAAGATACTGGGTAGTGCAGAGATTCTCCAGGTCTGGGGACTAGAGTCAATGCCTAAAAGCTCATCACAGTACTGGTCTAGTGAAGAAGTCAATGCAGTTACTGTCACATCCACCAGATCCTAGGTGCTGGCACTTCCACTGACCCTGAGTCAGGAATTCTGCTGCCAGCCTGTCACCCTGCAACTTGATCTTACAGCAACCACAACTGCTTGTTCTCCCAATACAAAATCAGGGATGGCTGCTTTTGATTAGTAGAGCACACGTAACATGACCATGTTCTAGCTGAGAAAGCAAACGTCTGGCATTTCCATTCTCATTGTGGAATCAAGGGCTCTGTCTTCCACTGGGACTTATAAACTGGGGAATTCTCCCAAATAGGAATCAGGTTCAGATGTTGCACAGCTCACAAAATAATGAATGTCTGTTATAGGTCTTTGTAGATGTTGTTTCATGTAATCTTCATGACAACTCACCTTACGCACAACAAAATTGAAGCTCAGATAAGAGAAGAAACTTGCCCAAGGTCATGCAACTAATGATGGTCAAGCTGCCCACCTCAGAGGGCCAAAGAGTAAGGAAGTCTTCCTGGCATCAGCCCCTGGTGGTGTCTCTGCTCCCCCACCCCTTACCCATCCTTAACTGGATGCAGCTTCTCCATGGTTCCTTCCCTCCCACCTGTCTCCTGGGTCTCTGGCAATGCTGCTCATCAGGTCATATGTCCATTGCCTCCCTCTCATCCTCCTCCTCAAGACTCTTCTGCCTTTCCACCCACTCACAACAGCTTTATATTAATGGCTGTGGCAGGCTTCTCCACTGATCACTGGGATCTGCTTGGATCAGAACCTTGCCCCTGAATATGACAAACAGATGGAGGCTGAACTTGTGGGCACAGGGAAGGAGAAAGACCACAGGGGAATTTAGCCAGGTTTCCTACAGATCCCCCGGGAGAAGCCTGGGGCCTGCTGTGTGCTCTGTTGAGATTCTATGAGGAGAACATAGAAATGGCTGCCAGAGACACTTGGGCTCCAAGATCTCTGGCCCCTAAACCAACCAGTGGCATGTCTGGGCTGGACCAAGAGCTGCCTCTTGACTGGCCTCCTCATTTCACAACTGCCAGCAGCTTCCCTTCACACTGAGGGTAACATCCAAAGTCCTTCCCCAGCCCATGAAGCTTTGCAGGGCCTGATCCCTACTGACCCACTAGTTTCCTGTCAAAGGCTCACCTGACCTTTAGCTGTCCCCTCCAGTTACCCTCGCCTCCTCACTGTTCCACAGAAACACCTACCTGGTTCCTCCCCAGGACGTGAACATCAGTTGTCCCCTTAACCTTGCCACCTGCCCCAGCCCCCCACATGGCTGGCTTCTTACCACTCAGGTCTCTGCCCAGATGGTGACTCCCCATTCATCCAAAAGAGACCCCTTCTGTAATGTATCTGCAGCCCCTCACCCTGCTTTATTTTCTCCTTAATACTTTGGCCTTCTTAAGTTATCTTTCTTGTTTCTTTACTTGCCTGTTTGTTAACTATCTCCCACAACCAGAATCTGAATTCTATGAGAAGAGGGGCTTTGCTTTGTTTCAGTCCATGGTATTCCCACCTACAGTATACGGCATGGGCTAGGTACACTATAAATACTTTTTGAAGGTACTGGGTTAAGTTGTCATGCAACAGTCCTATGGGATAAATCAGAACAAACACCCTCTCAGGGCATCAGGGATGCAGTCATTCCTACCACCTGAGACTGAAGGGAAACTGAGACACAGCCAAGGGGCATGCCGCAGGCTAATGGAGCGAGTCTTCTAAGGCTTTCCCCACCCCCTCCATTTTTCCACACTGCCCATAGAGAACACTGGGGAAGAGACAAGGGTGACATGAATGGAATGTTTTTCTTTTCCCTTGGGGGCTAAGGAAGGAAGCGTTCATGCTGAGGAGGGGAGGGCACAAGGGTTGTGGGCAGCTGAACCCTGATGGGTGGTGTTGTGCTGGGGTAAGAGCTTCAGGGGAGCTACCGGTGGCACCCAGAAGGTGATTGACAGGAGACAGGACTTTCTACAAGGCTGGCTTGAAAGCATTGTCCAAAGTGTGCTCCTTCCTTCCCACTCCCTGAGACCCTGAGACCCTCCAAGAAAAGTCCAAAGGGGATTGTTCCCTGGAGAACTAGGAGAAGGAAACGGGCCCAGCTGTGTGAGGTAAGATGTTCTTAGCAGCCCTGGCTCTGGAGATCCACCCGCCATTCCCTCAGTGGCTCTTCTCAACCCCTGCTGGTGCCCCTTCCTTCCCTGTCCCCCATTCTCAATGGAGCAGGATGGTGGCTCAAGCATTACCGGGGCATCATTTGCCTCCTTATATCCAAGGTCCCTTTCTCTGCTTGACTCTGATTCCATCTCCAAGAAAACAAGAGGGGCACCTGCCTGGCTCAGTCAGTAGAGCATGTGACTCTTGATCTCAGAGTCATGAGTTTGATCCCCATGTTGGGCCTAAACCTTACGGGGTGGGGGGTGGGGGCGGGCGGTGGAGACAAGAAAGCAGTGGATCTAGATTCCATTCAGCCCTTGGTGGCTGCATGTTCCTGGGGAGGTGACCTAGCCTCTCTGAGGTTGTTTCCTCACCTGGACACATTTTGATGATACACATCTTTCAGGGTAGTGGGGAGGATGCATTGAGACAATGTCAAAAAGCCCAGAAATTAATACATGTTCATCATATGTCAGTTAAGTGAGTCAGAATCTGTCTTGTTTTTCTCCTAGCATCAGCCCCTTGATGGAACAAAGAAAGTGGAATGTCGAGTCCAATGTCTGATGACAGGAGGGTGACAGAGGAGGGCCTCTGGGGCTCTCTGAGGAGACCCTCAGGAGAACTGGCCAGCACAACAAAGGAGAAGGCTTACTCTCAAGGGGGAAGCCCAAAATACACAAGAGCATTTAAAAAAGTGAAACACGTTCATGGGTGACAGATTCATAATGGGATTATTGATTCAAACACACATCCTTTCTCTTCCTTGCATTTCCCCCTCCTCCATCCAAAAATTGTTGCTGACGGCTGGATAGTGACTCAGGGAGGTGGCTTGCAGGGGGAGAAAAATGACTTGGCTACAGCTGGTGCTTAAAATGACCAGCACCACGGCAAAGGAGACAGGTGGCTTGCAGCCTCTCCAGGTCTCCCTCCCTGAGCCTTACTGTCATTTGTCATAAGGAGGACAGAATCCCTGACCTGTCAGAGAAGTTGAGTGGGTTCAGTGTGGTGAAGGGTCTGGCAGCCATTCATAGTAATAATAATAATAGCCATGATATATTGAGTCCCCAGGGTCAGGTGCCATGCTAAGTGCTTTCAAAATATCACCTCCTGGGTGCCTGGGTGGCTCAGTGGGTTAAGTATCCGACTTCGGCTCAGGTCATGATCTCACGGTTCATGGGTTCAAGCCCCGCATCGGGCTCTGTGCTGACAGCTCGGAGCCTGGAGCCTGTGTCTCCCTTTCTCTCTGCCCCTCCCCTGCTCGCGCTCTGTCTCGCTCTCTCTCAAAATAAAACATTTTTAAAAAATTAACAACACCAACCACAACAACAAAAAACACAAAATATTACCTCCTCCAGTCACTCCATGAAAGCTGCGACTGGCTCTGTCCTGGTCACTACTGTACCGCCAGTCTCAGGTACTACACACTCCTGCAGGATGATAATAGTAACCAACACTCACAAGAAATTTACTTTGTACACTCACAGTATAGCTTTTTGCACCTTTTCCAGAACTGTACATGTCTAATCTTCCTGACAATCCTAAGCAGTAGGTTCTACCATTATCCTCATTTTATGGTGAGGAAACTGAGGCACAAAAGGGAGAAAGAAGTTGGGTAACTTTCCCAAGGTCACCAAGTAAGTGATAGAGTAGGAGTCTGAAGCCAGGCAATCTGGCTCTAGAGCCCATGCCCTCCACCGCAGTGCTAACTAGGGGTTCAGGGGGTGCTCACAAGTCCCAGTATTAGGCTGTTTTGTGGGTAAAGCAATTGAGTAAGAGAGCATTTAATGGTTGGCTCAAAGTCACAGAGCTGCTGGGCAGCAGACCCGGGACTTGGATGCAGTGTGAGCTAGATGTCTCCGAAAGGGTACACTTCACTCCTCTCACCTCCAACCCCCACATTCGGACACATGCCCACCCCCACCAACAATCTGTCAGAAGTTCAGTCAGGGTGGGACTCGCTTCAAGCTGACACTGGGCCCTCCTACCTGTAGCCTTTGGAAGCATGCCTCTCAGAGGGTGTGGGGTTGCCCCCAACCCCAACCTCCTAGGTCAAGGTGGTAACTATCTCCCTGGGAGAGGGGACTGACAGCTTCAGATAGAGGGTTTGATCAAGAGACTTTTCATCCTCATCTCCTGGCAAGAGGTGAGCTTCCATCACTCACACACTTGCTTTCAATCACTCACGTCCTTGCCCATAGGGTGGCATCTGGCTCATCATGGATGTCCCATGATAAGTAAGCGACATGACAGACGCCATTAATGTTAACATCCCCATTCATCCTTCCAGGGTAGGCTGACATGGAGAGGAGGCCAAGAGAGGGATGAAGTCAAAAGAGAACAGCTTTTGACACCAGGTTCCCTTGAGGTGGAGTCTGGCCTCTGCTGCTTACTAGCTAGGTCACTTGGGACAAGGTACCTAACCTCTCGGGGAAGCTAGGTTTCCTTATTCAAAAAATGCAAACAGAAAGCCACTGCTTTGCACAACTTCACGGGGCACCACTCCCACCCCCCATCTTGAGGATACCTCAGGATGGCATATCTTTGAGCCTGCGCCTTACAAGTGAGAATAGCTATGCCATGTGTGTCAACAATACTCAAAAAAAATAGAAAGAAAGGAAAGGAAGGGAAGGGAAAGGAAGGGAAGGGAAGGGAAAGGAAGGGAAGGGAAGGGAACGGAAGGGAAGGGAAGGGAAGGGAAGGGAAGGGAAGGGAAGGGAAGGGAAGGGAAGGAAAGGAACCCAAGAATAGCTATGTCAACTTTCAGTTGTGAAATCAAGACACTAAGAGGGTTTCTTATGCAGACAGAAGATTATGTCACATAAAGTGGCTGAGCAACACAGGTGCACAGTAGGTATGACACTATTATGGGATAAGGAGGCAGGCCTTGGAGTGAACAGTGTACCTCTCCCAGACACCTCCCATGGTGAGAAATATCCCAGCCTAGTTCCAGCTCTTGTGTGGACCAGGCCACAGTGAGTGGAGGCCCATCTCATAACAGCCCTGATAGACCCCTGTGAGGTCTCCTCTTACCTCTCAGTTTGGTCTCATGCCAACCACAAAGGGTACTAGAGCCTGGCAGTAGGCTGGGTTAGCAGGTTTCAATTTATTTGGGGCTTTGCAGCTGACTGGCCAAGAAATCCTGAATGGAATCTCATGGAATCTCTCCCCCAGCCTGGCTTTCCAGTCTTGGCCTAAAGAAACTTACCCTGTCTTTATCTTGCTTTATAGGGTGAATTTGATTCAAGAAATATATAAAGCAATCAAATCAACCAACTTTATTTGTGAAACAAGGAAATAAAGGCTTACTTCTCTTAAAAAGGAAAGAAAGAAAGAAAGAAAGAAAGAAAGAAAGAAAGAAAGAAAGAAGAGAGAAAAAATAGAGAGAGAGAGGGAGAGGGGGGGTAAAGGAAGAAGGAAAGAAAGAAGGAAGGAAAGATTGATTTAAATCCTAGTGTATATTAGGCACAGTGGGTGGGGGGTGCCAATATAGATAAGACAGTCCCTAGCTCCAAGAATGTCACAGAAGAATTAGCTGAGCTGGTGTAATGGGGGGCTCAGAAGTGCATGGCAGGTTTGTGTGTGTGTGTGTGTGTATGTGTGTGTGTGTATGCGTGTGTGTGTGTGTGTGTATGTGTGTGTGTGTATGTGTGTGTGTGTGTCTGTCTGTCTAGAATCACCTTCACTTCACATCTGGGCCCAAGGAGATCATGTTCTCTACAGAGCCCTCAAGCAAGAAACCAGTGGCTCCACTGCCCACAGGCTTTCACCCAGATAAGGGTTCTGCCTCTCACCACTTTCCAACTGGCCCAGTTGGCTGCAATTCTGCAACTTCCAACACAGGAGTTAGTCAAGGTATCCGGCTCAACTGGAGACACAAGCTCACCTTTTAATTGCCTCTAGCGCCTTCTCGCCACCCACCTCCTCCACCCCAACAATCCCATCTGCCTCGTTCTGTGTCCTCAGTGAACTCTAAGGGATAGCAGACCCCTTGTCTTGTCCATCTGAATTACTGCAGAACCCCTAGCTCCTAGCTCAGAGCTGGTAAGGTGCTCAGTACATATTAGTTGAATGAATGGATGGAAGAATAAATGAAGTCCTTCCAGGGAAGCTGGGCACACTCATGCTTACTCTAGGAAGATGTCCAGATGTCTCTGGTTCTCCAAGTGAAACAGCCACTCTCCCGCCAGAGACCCCTACTCCTGACCCCTTTATCATTCATGTATCCATTGGGTCAATATTTACTGAGTAGCTCTTCTGAACCAGGCAGTGTCCTGTGCTGCAAGGCAAATGTGGAGCTCTTCCCATCCACACATCACCCTCTTCACACCCTGGCCCCCTCTTCCCACCGACTGCCCCCACACACCCTGCCCAGGGCACTTACCCCTCTTCTTGTTCTGCCTTTTACACAAGGATCCCATATTTGGGCTTCTTTGAACCTGTCAACCTGCACTGGACTTAAAGGAGGGAGGAGGACTCCCAGTAGCTAGCATCAGCCCTCAGCCCATCCTCCCACCCCACCCCAGGGACCTGTCCCAGCCAGGCTCTGCCCAGAATCCCAAGCCACCCAGCCTCCTGGACCAGCTCTGAACCTTGTTGACTCATTTCAGCCCCTGGGGTCCCCGCCCATGGGCCTTCTGCCGAGTCCACCCGGTGCCCGGCCCCCAGCGCCCTGGCCCCTCGGTGGGGCCTGCGGCGGGAGCTGCCAGCTTTTTGGAATTCCTAATGCTCCTGGCCCCGGTGATTGGCTGCTCAGCTCTGACCCCACTTGGGCTGCCGCCTGGTTGGATAAAAGGGGAATCTCCTTGGGGCTCCAGAGCATTAGACACCGGAGGGGGCACCTGGGACCAACTTCGCGAAGCGGGGAGCCCGGCGGGGGGGTGGGGGGAGCGAAAGACCTGCGGCCTCAGCCCCTCCAAAGAGCCGGGAGATGACGGGGAAAGCGGGGGAAGCGTTGAGCAAGCCCAAATCCGAGACTGTGGCCAAGAGTTCTCCCGGGGGCGCCCCGGCCAGGTGCACGGGGTTCGGCATCCAGGAGATCCTGGGTTTGAACAAGGAGCCCCCCAGCTCCCACCCGCGGGCTGCCCTCGACGGCCTGGCCCCGGGGCACTTGCTGGCGGCGCGCTCCGTGCTCAGCCCCGCAGGAGTGGGCGGCATGGGGCTGCTGGGGCCCGGGGGACTCCCCGGCTTCTACGCGCAGCCCACCTTCCTGGAAGTGCTGTCCGACCCGCAGAGCGTCCACTTGCAGCCGCTGGGCAGAGCGTCGGGGCCGCTGGACACCAGCCAGACGGCCAGCTCGGGTAGGTGAGGGCGAGGCTGCCAGGCTGCCTGACCGGGGGGCGACAGCCGGAGCTCCACGCCGTCGGCTTTCGCTTGCACCGCAAGGCCTCCTCCGGGCGCAAAAGTTCGTGCCTGGCCGAGGGGTCGCAGCGCCGGCCCGGGGCTGGCGCGCCCGGGGCAGGGCCCCGGAGGATGCTCCCGCTGGCCGCCCGGTTTCGGCCCGGGCGTTTCCAGCCTCCGCGCTGTGCTCTCGTCCCCTCGTCGGGCCCCGCTCCGCCGCGGCGCCGGGTTGGGGCCCCGCCGGAAACCGGGCCTGGGGTGTCGGAGCCCGTGGGGCGGGCCCCGGCCTCCCGGAGGACCCTCGCGCTGTTCCGGATGCTGGCGGCCCGGGAAGCGGGCGCCCGCTTCGGCCCTCGCCCTGGTGCCCAAAGTTGTGGTTCCTTCCTCTTTTTCTGCGTTCCACAACGCCCACGTTGGTCAGCTGGGGTGTATTTTTCACCCCACGCCCTGAGACAACCTGGCCTCCGCGGCGGCCGAAGGGGCCGCCGTTCAGTTCCTCCTAAACGCCACAATCTATCCGATGCCGGCGCCTGCAGGCTCTAGGGGCCCCCACGATGACCCCACCGCGCCCTCCCCGGACTGCTTTCCCGGCCCTGCGTCCCCACCCGCTCGGGCTCCGGCTCCTGCTCCCGCTCAGCAGTTCCCCCGATTTTTCGTTATCTTTTTATTTCTTTATTTTTATTTGGAGGGGCAACGAAAAGTGGCGCATCGCAGGCTCTACAGTCTCGAGCGGGGGCGCCTTCCGCAGGCACGGGAAAAAAGGGGGGGGGCTGTGCCGGGGAAGACCCCAGCCCTTCCCGGCCCCCAGCTCCCGGCGCCTCGGCTGCGCTCCTCGGAGCCAACTTTCAGGCCCGGGGCTGGGGGCTGGGGGCGCGGGGCAGGGCACGGCGCGGGGATCACCGCCGGCCGGCCCTGCAACCCCCTGGGGCTGCCTCGCTCCACGGCCGCGCCTGCCCCAAGCGCGGTGGGGCCTCTGCCTCTCTTGCAACGAAATCTGTTCAAAATCTGCTGATTCGGGCGCCAGCGCGGGTACAGCCAGCCGGGGCTTAGGGATGGGGTCGCCCTCTCGGAGGGCGTCCGAGGCGGGCAGAGCAGGCCCCCGCCGTTCCCGCAGGCGGCCCGGGGTGGGGCCCGCGCGGGCTTCGGGCGCCCCAGGTCCCCGGGCGCTGCCGAGCGCGCCCCCCATCCTGCCGCATGTGCCTCCGCCCGCTTTTCAGATTCTGAAGATGTTTCCTCCAGCGACCGAAAAATGTCCAAATCGGCTTTAAACCAGACCAAGAAACGGAAGAAGCGGAGACACAGGTAAGGCCCCCGAGGCGCTCTCTGCTGCCTCTTCTGCTCACCCACCCCCTGCCATGTCCCATTTGGGGGTCGGGTCGCTCCGACCCTATTTTCTCCGGCTCCTGAGTTGAAGCCTGAGGCTGCGCCAGGGCGGGGAAGCCGAACGTTATTTGGGGACATCCGCCCGGGACACGGGGTGAGGATGGTGTGTGGCCTCCGGGGAGGCGGCATGGGTCGGGCTTTTTCCTTCGGGAGACAGGAAAGGCCAAACCCGAACCAGAGAGGGGCAGACGGCCCCCAGATTCGATTCCTGCATCAGCGCCTTCGGAGAGCCAAGATTACCTCCCGCCCACGCCGGTCCCTCTGCCCTCTCCACCCCCACCCCCCACCCCGGCCCGAATTCTTCGGCGGTCCCTGTCCGCTCTGCCACACCCCTGTTCTTCGGGTCCCCCCGTTCCCAAAATCTTGAGCGTGATACCTGCACTGATGGGAATTTTTCGTTAGGCTTCTGCTCTTTTGTGAGCCTGAGAGAGTCTCTTCCCTTCCCCCAGCCTCAGTTTCCTTGTCTGTAAAATGGGGAGGGAAAGTGTGTGCACTGGATGATCCCGGTACATCCAGCTGGAGTGGAGTGGGCTGCATTAGGGCACAGGCCAAAGAGAGAATTCCAAAAAAATATGTCTTCAAATTGGCATTACTGGCACAGTTTTAAAATGTAATAGGTGCTGAAAGGTAATTCCTGAAAAGTAAACTGTCCCTGTCCCCACCGCAGACTCTCATTCCTGTCCACAACCACACCACAGACACCGGTCCCTTGTAGGAATATATGAGGAGGTTTTTAAGGAAATAGAGAAGCTATAACCAAAAATCTGCCTGACTTTCTGCAAGTGCTGCATCCAGATTCCTTCCCTGTGCTCACCCTCTGGTCTGTTTCCCCAAGTCTCTCTCTGCGCCCCAGTCTAGGAGGGGTGTCCACAGGGTTCTACTGACTCTCAGGACACTTCTCCCCTGGGGGGCTCTCCTGCTGCCTTCCACCCCATCCACTTCTCCCCAATTTGTTTTCAGCATCTTGGCACCCTTTCTCGGGGTACTTTTCTGCGTTTTCCTCTTCCTTAGCCCTTGAAAACTCCACTACTGGCTCCCACCTTATAAAATGGCTTTTCCTGTCCTCTAAGACCCCAATAGGTTCCGGCCAGAATGAGGGTGAACTTTGACTTGGTTTCTCAGTAACCCCAGCGGTTTTGTTTTGTTTAGCTTTGTTTTGTTTTAAACGGAAGCATTGATCCTGGGTCATTTTGTACATTCGTTCATCCAACAAATATTCATTAAAACGTCTTTCAATGCACCCATCTCATGCTGGTCCCAGGGTGGGCAATCCTGTCGGCCTCCCGGAGCAGGGACAGACACGGGGACGAGGGAGGGAGGACAGTTCAGAGTCGGGGCTGCACTGCTTCTGTTCTGTGGGAAGCGGGGTTCACAAGCAAGGAGGGCCCTGGAAAAAGCATCCTCTGGGTGCCAGAACAGTGCTTCCGTTCCAGGACATGTCCTTGTGTGGCACCTGGAGCTGGCTGACCCACAGCCCAAAGTCTATGCTTAAGGCTCCTGACTCCTTCTCTGACACTGTCCCCACTGAGGAGATGTTTGGGAGCTTTGGGGGCTTCTCAGGGAGACGGTATAGCTCGCCACCTGCCCTCGGTTTCAGGTTACTTCTGGTGCGTGAAGGGAGCAGATTATTAGAGATATTAGAATGGTGGCTGATTGCCAGTGCAGCTTCTAATTAGTAAAAAATGTTTTTTCCTGAACTTCTCTCATTTGGGGGTTTCAGGTAAGAGACCTTAGAGTCTGGTGATGATAGACGGGCATCTCTTTTTCTCTCTGAAATGTGCTGGGCTTGGAGAGGGGACTGGGGATGGAGCGGCAGCCTTAGGAGTCTCTCGGATTTTGCTCGTCTCTGTACCAGGAAAGCACAGCTCCGCAAGCAGGATGCAGTGGGCACCCGAAGGGACTGGGATTCTGCGTAAAGCAAGGAGCGGGGTTTGGATCACACTTTGGGATGCCGGAGGCTCCCTGGAGAGCAGTCCGTATCAACACAGGGATTTGCTCTGAGGCAAGAATAAGTGAAAGTTTGCGGGATTTGAGATTTTGTTTTGTTTTATTTTTCAATGAGAGCTCTCCCAAGCAGCGGCTGGCACTTGAATGGTTCTAAACCTCTAAATCTCTAAATCGCTCTTCTTTGGCTTTGACCAAGCCACAACACCTGTGTGCCTTGGTTTCTCTAGTTTTGAAAAAGACTTGCATATTTTGATTGTTTATTTTGACGATCTCTTCCGGGGGCCCTGAAGTAAGTGACAAGAACAAAATAGAAACCAGCAGATCTTCAAAATTCTGAAGAATTCACTTTCTGTATACATAAACATTCCATTCCCCCCTCCCAAAAGAATAGGAGAAACGATTCAGAATCAAGCCAGTCATTTTCTATAAAGGGCAGAATCTTTCTTCCTCACACATTCCCTTCATCATCCCCCAAGATATTAAAGCCAATGCCAGCACAAGGGACCAGTGGGGCTTACACCTGTACTTTTTCCTCCTGTTGGGTGAGGATAAGAGTGAGGGCATCCTTGCAGGATTCTAAACCCATGTGCTGGTCCCAGGGTCAGATCCCAGAGGCTCAAGCAAGGAATGTACCGTTTTTACAAATGGGTTTGTGGAATCTGGACTATAAGGTCTGAAAAGAGAATTTGTGCCTGTAAGTGGGTGTGTATCGTTCATGGAAACAAGGAGGGATCTATGAAGCCCCTGATAGTGGAGGTAAAATTTTGTGTTGGACCATATTCATTTGCATATTGTCCAGGGGTGAGAGAAAGGATGTAGCTTTTACCAAATTCTTAAAACAGAATACGACCCAAACAGGTCGATGGAAACTGCTCTGTGGGGAAGGGGGGGCTGTGTAGGTAGGCTCTCTCAGAGTGAGAGTGACCTGAATGGAATGCCCCAGCCATGGGACGCCCCCTTGATGAATGGCTGAGGCTCTGTGTGAGAGGGTTGGGGGTTGCTCCTGCTCTTCTGAGCACTGGAAGTGGAGGGGGCTTGTGGGCGGGGCTCTAAGAAGCTAGTAGATATTGATGCTGGCAAGGGAAGGGGCAGGTAAGGAGGGCAAGGTGTCGGGGTGCATGAGGGGGTGGGAGATTCAGTTCTCAACTCTACAAACACTGAGGTTGCAGTTGGATTTGACTTTCTGGTGGGTCTTTGAACTTGGGTGTCATTAAAAGATCAACTACTAAAAAAAAAAAAAGATCAACTATTGTACTACTTGCTCTCTGTGAGAGGAAACTGGAAAGCAGGTCCCAGTGGGCCACAGGCTTTTATTTATCTGGTGAGTCCCTCACTCCGTGCTTAGGAGGAAGAAGAAGGGCTTGCTGCAGTTTTCTAAAAATTTCTGAACACCCTTTCCCCCAAATCACTTCTAGAAAGATTCCCAGTATGAAATGTCACTGCTGTTATGAAATAATGCCCTCCCAAGAAGGGCATGGTGGATCCTTGGTGTTGAATGAGGATGCGTCTAGAGGGTTAAGCCATGAGTGGGTGTAAATATATGTGAGCGTGAGCATGCGTGTGTGAAGGAGTGTATGTCTGATTGTGCCGAGCCAGTCTGTGTCTGGGGTCTGTCCAGGTGGCAGAGTGGAGGTCCATTCTGTCCTCTCTGGAACAGTGTCTTTCCGTTTCTGGGTCCTGAGTGTATGGTTTTGCTCCCCTCAGGACAATCTTTACTTCCTACCAGCTAGAGGAGCTGGAGAAGGCATTCAATGAAGCCCACTACCCAGATGTCTATGCCCGGGAGATGCTGGCCATGAAAACGGAGCTGCCAGAAGACAGGATACAGGTAGCAGAGCCCCAGGTCCCTCTCTCTCTTTCCCAATTCTCTGAGGCATTGACCACCCCAGGCTCCCAGACACCTGTGACCCCATCTCCCCCCACCCCCCCCGCCCGCCTGTTATGAGTCCTTATGAAGAACACTTCATGTAAGCTGACAGGTATTTGCTGAACACCCACCCATGTGAGGTGGGCACTGTTGGGGACAAGAGACTTGGATGACATGGCCTGGCCTGCTGTTCCAGACCATAGGCTTCCTGAGGAGTATGTCAGGCAGAACGTGAAGGGGCCTGTGGTGGGAAAAGCAGTTCTGGGTGGGTCATGGGTTCTCAGCAGGGTCTCTGTTATGGTTGATATCTCTTAGGACAGCTAGATGTCTGCTCCAAGGCCAGAGGTGCGGAGAGGGGGAGAGGGGCTTCTAGCCCTGACCCCATTCTGTTTCCCTTTCTTCCCCTCCCTTGACCCATGAAGAAAAGGTGGCCCCTCCCTTTCTATCTACTCCCCACCATGTCCACCCACCGGAAGCTTCTTCTTCCTCTCACAAATGAACAGCTGGCCCGGCCCTGGGATGTGGCTGGGGACTTGTGCCTGTCAGTGTGGCTTTGTTTCTTAAAGATTTTATTTTTAAGGAATCTCCACACCCGACGTGGGACTTGAACTTACAACCCTGGGATCAGCCCATTGACTGAGCGAGCCAGGCGCACCTCTCCTAGAGAGTTTTGTGGCCTAACAGGCCACTGGTCTGGACGGAAGGGTTCTCAGCTGTGGTGGGTGCAGGGCTTCCTTTCATCAGCAGGGAGACCTTCCCAAAGCCAGAAATCACCAGGTGGGCAGGAGCGGGGCTGCGTAATGGTTTCTCTAGGAGACGATGAAGTCTGATGGTTTTCTAGGCAGGGCCTCCATGAGGCAGAAGTGAGTGAATTCCTAAAACCCCTCCCAGTCAAGAACCCTGGGTCTCCGGGGTTCCTGCGGGGAGAAGGAACCAGATAAGTTGTGGGTTGTTTTGTGTTCTCTCACTGGACAACCAGAGGATTGGAAATGAGACATGAGCTACTTTTCCAGAAGAGTCTTCCTCTCCCCTGGAAAGTGATATGGAATTTAGACGTTGGCGCTAACAATAAGCTCAATTGCTCATAAGCAGATTATCTGTTTGGTGCATTATCCATGGTGGCCTGGATCCGTCATCCACCCCCCGCCCCCGCCCCGCCAAGTGGGTTCCAGTGGGGGAAGCCTGGGTGTGGATTCTGAATTGTGTGTGTACATGTGCGCATGCATGCGTGTGTGTGTGTGTGTGTGTGTGTGTGTGTATGTGAACCAAGGCCCAATCCAGGCAATGTGTAGTGGTCACCCCTACCTGGCCTTCCTTAGCACAAAGTTGGCTTTTACGAGTGGCTGAAGTGGGGTGGAGGGCTGAAAAACTCCCCTGCTGTCAGGCCTCGCATTTGTACCACTGACCAGTAGAAAGGAACAGCTGTCTCTTGCGGCGAGTTGTCCTAAAATCTGTTTGGCTGTGGTGGTGGTGGTGGTGGTGGTGGGTGGGGGTATGTGAGGGATTCTGGGGAAGGCTCTTCCTTAGCTGTTGCTGCATTGCTGCATTGCCACAGATGCAATGTTGCCTGGGAGCCCGGGGGCATCTATCCGGTGGTGTCTGAAGCTTCAGGAAGCAGCAAGAAGGAGCTAGGGTGTGGAGTAAGTGATTGCTCTTGGGACTGTGAGGATTGTAGAAACGGGAAAATGGAGACAAGTATCTCTTAGTCTTTGAGCACCACAGGGTTCTTTGGCTAAATGCTGCTCCAGAAGGTGTTTGTGAGCTGTAAAATATCCTTGCAGGAAAAAGTCTTAGCATTATCAGCGACAATCACAACTAAGTTTCAGAGCAGTTTCCTTGTGGCAGGTGTTCTGAATACACGCACAGGACAGGGGAGTAGGTATGGTGATTAGGGGCGCTGTTTCAGAGCCAAACACCTCCTGGCCTCACCGTTCCCAGCCTAGTGACTGGACAAGTTACTTCACCCTGCAGAGCCTCTGGTTCCTGTAAAAGGAGGGATGATGGCAACACCGGCCTCCTATGCAGACACCATGCGCCGTGTGTAATGAGTTCCGATGATGCCTGGCAAGTGCCCAGTGCTCGCTCCATATCAGCGCTGATCTCATTAAATCCTGGTAACGACTGAGGAAGCTGAGGAAGCAGAAGCAAAGCAACTTGCCCAGGGCCACACAGCTAGTAAGTCTGGGGCACAGGGTTCAAACCTGGGTCTGCGTCTAAAGCTTTAAAGTTCAGCACCTACCTCTTGAGTTTGAAGCCTGTGCTTTGACTTGAAGTTGGGGGAATAGAGATAGTTTGAGGTCAGGTGGGGACCTGTATCAAACCTTCTTTATAAAAATAACCAGTATTGAGTGCCTGGGTGGCTCAGTCTTGATTTTGAGCCAACTCTTGATTTTGGCTCAGGTCGTGATATTGCAGTTTCGTGAGTTCAGGGCCCGCATTGGGCTCTGCGCAGGCAGTGTGGACTCTAATGGGGATGCTCTCTCTTCCTCTCCCTCTACCCCTTCCCCACTCACACTGTCTCTCTCTCAAAAAAAAAAAAAAACCAACATTTTTTGAGTATCAGACATTATTCTTAAAAAAAAAACCTCAAAAACACTCATAAAATTTTTTTAATGGGCATATTCTTGTATATAAGTTCATGGTTTGGTATCTCTGACTAGTGCTCTTTCATTCTGCCTTTTTTTTTTTTTTTGGTTTTATTTATTTTGAGAGAGATAGAGAGCAAGTGGGAGAGGGGCAGAGAGAGAATCCCAAGCAGGCTCTGCACTGTCAGTGAAGAGCCCCTCTGTGAGATCATGACCTGAGCCAAAATCAAGAGTGGGATGCTTAACCGACTGAGCCACCCAGGTGTCCCCCATTCTGCCTCTTTTAAAGGGATCTCTGCCCAAGGTTAGGGAATGAAGTTTTAAGGGATTTGATTCCAGAAGATAGAAGATGTGCCTTGACGGGAGAAGGCTGCAGGTGTCTCGGCTTGGGACATTTATTAGCATCCCAGGGCAGGTTTGGAAGATACCCCTGCTGGGCTCCCATGCCAGGCCGTCCTGATTTAATTGGTCTGGTGTGGAGCCTGGGTTTTTGCATGTTTTTAAAGCTCTTCAGGTGATTGTGGGCAGCCAGAGTAAAAACACTGGGACAGAGGCTCAGGAAAGGAACTTTCTGCGTTTTAAGTGGGTTAACATGAGTGGAGGGAAGCAGAGTTTGGGGTGACAGGGCGGGATGAGGAACAAGATGACCTGTCGGTGTGCACTGAAGGATGCTGGCTGGGCTACTGGGAAATGTGGGCAAAGCCGCCCCCTACTGGACATCAGAGGCTGCAGCAAGGTCCAGCTTCTCTGAGCCTGGAGCTGGGACAGGAAGGGAGATGCTGAAATATGGTGTCAGGAATGCTGAGCGCATGTGGAGTGTTAGGTCACTAAATCACTGCAGCAATGAGCCCAAATTAATCAGCTTCCAGCCGCAGGAGAGAGGAACGAAGCCGGGTGGATGTGATGGGAACTGCCACATGGCCGACAGAGCCAGGCCCAAAGGTAGGAGGCAAGCTTGAAGGGCGGGGCCTTGGGGGGAGGGGAAAGTGCCCAGAATGGGGAAAGAGCATCCATTGTACAAGATGTCTCCTTTAGGAAACATCCTGGGAAAACCACAGGGGGGTCTCCTGGGAGACCTTTGAGAGAAGGAGCCCTGGACATGTTTTCCGGTGGGAATGCAAAGATGGGAGCTTGCAGGACAGGAGCTGTGTGCTGACAAGACAAGCCACCAGCACAACCACAGCTGCTCACGATGGCCACCCACACAGTGAGAGAAGTTGCTGACACGGCTGCCTGGTCTGCTCTGAGTGCGGCCTATGGCAGAAGAGCACCTGTTTGGCAAATACCCCTCACCAGGTCCAGTCTATCCTTGGAGGCACAAACTCCTGGGACCCTTTCTGCCAGTCGTGGCACCTGCCAGACCAGTTCTTGACAGCCAGAGGCATCCTACTGGGCTTTCTGAGTGCTGCTGGGACACCACCTCTGAGGGGAAATGCACCGGGAAACCCGGACCCTTTCCCAAGCCAGAAGCTCTTGCCTGGAGTGCCAAACCTGGTAACCGTGGGTGTCACTTTTGGTGGGTCCCTTCTCAGGCAGTCAGAGCCCTGAAGTGTCAGGCAGGGCTCTGGTCCTCATTGTGACCTTTACGGAGGTTCTGCTGAAGAGTTCCAGACCTGACTGTCACATGAAAGGGCCAGTCTCTTCTAGACAGTGGACAGCCAGGAAAGTGAAGGAGCGAGAGACTGAAGGAATAATCAGGGCTCGCCAGAACCAAGAGACCAAGTAGGGAAAAGGGCCTAAATGCTTAGAAGGAACCTCAGAGGTGGGAGCGGGGCCAGGAGGGACCTGGCTTTATGTAAAAAGTTTTTCACTGAGCATTTGCTGGAAAGCAGAGCCTCATCTTGCTGCACGTTTATCCACAGAATTCATCAGGCCAGTGTTTTTAGTTATTATTATGTACCAGGCATTTCCCATGCACTGTTACATTCAATTTCTATAACAGACCTTCAAGAGGGTGGTATTACAGGACAGAGGAGGCACTCAAAATTTGAAGGGCTAAGAAATGCACCCAAGATCACCAAGACCGGTGCAGACAGAGCAAGGATCTCTAGCCTAGCTCCTGATCACAGCCAGTTTGCAGGCAGCATTAGTGAGTGTTCTTTTGCATTTGAGCCTCAAGGGACTGCAATACCTTGGGCATGTGCTGAGACTGGCTGGGAAATCTGTTGGGCCCTCTGGATGCCTAAGGGGAAAGCAGAGGCTCTCTGTATTAAAATCACACAGCGAAGGTTAGTTCTGTGCCTCTGCCCCTGCTTCTGGAGTTAACTATTATTTGTCAGGCCGGCCTTGCTAAAGGGCATGCAGAGGAGGCCAGAGGGGCAAGTAATGCTGTTGATTAACATGCCCTTTGGGCAGACTCCTGCTGATTTTCTGTGCCTCTGTTGAAATAACAAGTTGCACTTTCTGAACACCTTCTGTGTGATAAGCATGGATTTTAGGAACTTTCACTTATTTCATTAAGCCTCAGAACAATTCTGAAAAATAGATATTATTTGATGTGTGAAGAGACAGAGACTGAGAGAAGGCAAGTAACTTGCTCCAAATCACACAGCAATTGTTGTCCCAACTGGGAATTGCAGTTCAGGACTGTCTAACTTCAGTGCTTCTCATACATGTCAAAGTTCTGTACACATGCTGGTTGCTTCCAGGAAGGGAAGAGAAAGGCAAATATGAAGAGTGGTTAGGGTTAATGCTCATTCCTTGGCCACTTCCCTCCAAGGCACCACCACCACGGTATCCCTGCCAACTGCCCTAAAAAGAAATTGTTTTGGCTGTCCAGGTTTCCTCCATAAATTGGAGCAGCATCTGGTCTTTGCAGAGAGCCAGGCATTCCAGGAGCCCATAACCGAGGGTCCGAATGACTCCTGGTTTGAACCACCAGCTGGCACCGACTCCCCTGGGGATGTCTGTGGGCAAAGTCTGATCTGCCAACCCGTTACTCATTTGCCCAAATTAGGAGACCCAGGAAAATGGTTCTGTTTATAGGCCCCAGAGATAATCTGAATCCCAAGTCTGCACCCCTTTCTTTAGTGTTCCAATAAAAATGCTGTTTCCATGTGAGAGCCCTGCACCGTGCCAGCTCCCCACCTTCCCCGGCCCCAAAGCACCAGTGTTCATGGAATCCAGAGGAAACCAGAGCACTGCATCTTCCCAGGCATCCACCCTGGGGCAGGTGGGGTGTCTCTGCCTTGGCATACTCCACAATCCCTTCTCCAGAATCCGTAACTCCAAACAATGCTGAAAACTGTGTTCTTTCCGAAACGTGTCATCAAAACTCACTAATGGCAAAAACCAGACCCAAATTTAGGCTCTTTATTTATCCCTTTTAATATGAACATGCATATGCTTTGCTGCAGAAATCCAAACTAGTGAGTTTGATTACGGATGTGCTGCTGCAGCAGAATGCCATGTAATGTGGTATACGCATCTCATTTTCTTTCTAAAATCCAAACCATCGTGGAGTCTGGCTGCATGAGTTCCAGTTAAGGCATTGTGGTCTTGTTGTTTTAAAATGCACTGTATTCAAAAAAGGTCATCTCCTGACCAGGAAGTAAATGTCTTACTTAGATTCATAAAGAAAGCCTTCCCAACCCTCTGTGTTCAGACTCGGTGCCTCATTCCATCACCAAAGGCTTCATTCTTCTGCAGTCTCTGAGAGATGGATGAAACCAGAAGTCACTTATGCTTTTACGTGGATTAGTCCTTTTAGATTTTTCCTCCATGGGACAAGACAGCTTGAGACAACTGAGTACCTGGAGAGGGCCATGGAGTGCTACTGGGAAGGAAGACGGGACAGGACAGAGGTCTCAGACAAATTGCCGGCACTGAGTTTGGCAGATAGCCGGGCAAAGCGCCCGCAGGACAGACAGGTGGCGCTGGCGAAGGATCTAAACAGCTCAGAGCCAGGCCAGGATGATGGGCGAGGTAATCTGGGCTTGCACTGCTGATCTCCGCTCTGTAGCACACGAAGTGCAGTCATCTACTGGCTTTTAAATTGCATAAACCCTTTCCTTGGCAGGGGTCACTCCTGGCTGTCTGGGTCCAGACCAGGGGAAAGGCCCTGCACATTGGCTTCGCAGCTCTCCAGGAGGGCCCAAGTAGGAACAGCAGGTGCCAAACTCAGTGGTGGCAAAGGTGCAGCTCGCTGCAGGCGGCGCCACCCACGGTGGAACGAGAGGTAGTTTTCTAATTGTGGGTGGCGAGGCCCAGGGCGTTTTGAGCCTCTTCTCTCCCATTTTTATGGGTTCTTGGTTATTTACAAATGGAGATGTTTCAAAGCAGGGTCACACACATTTGGGTCCATTTAAAGGTGTGCATGGAACATGCGGTCTTTCCGCAGCCCCGCAGAGGATGTCTGTGACCGCAGGGCCTTGGGGATGTTGTCAGGAGGCGAGGCGGGGCTGTCGGGGCGCCCTCTGCTGGACGCGGCCGGCCGCGCTCAGCAGTAGACTTCGCGGCTACCTGGGGCCGCCGGGGCTCTCACTGCGCCGCATAGCGGCCGCGGCGGGAACGGCGGGGGCTTGCGGATCCGAACCCCCGCCCGGGCCTCTCGGCGGCGGCGGAGGCAGCAAAGGGTTAAACTGTCAGCGGCGCGATGTTAAACAGGTGTCAAAGGCGCCCCATATATCTGCAGATTGAAATCAAATTCTTTGCCGTATAAAAAGATAAATTACCCAGGCGCTGCCGCGCGTCCCACTCATCACGCCAGCGCCAGACGGCAAGCAATTTTTTTTTTTAATGTGCTAACGACCTAATCAAGCAATCAAGTCGGAGAAGATTGCAGAGTGACCCGGGCAGCCATCTGCCGGCGAGCCCCGCATTCATTTCCCGCGCCCCCGCGCGGGGTGGGGGCTGGGGAGGGAGCTGCCGGGGGGAAGAGGGGAAAAAATCCTAAACAAATTAACACCCAATTTTCCCCGTCTAATTAGTTAAATGAGAAGTGTTTGGGGTCCCCCGGGGAGGGGGAGCGACTCGCGGCGCGGCTCGAGCTGCCTCCCCAGCATTAATTAGTGCGGGTCAATGCCGCGGCTCCCAAGAGAGCAGCCGCTTTAATTTCCCGTGATATTTCAGTGCCTGAGGCCCATCGATTCAAACAGAAATTAACTTATTTTTCAATCAGCCCAGGGCTGCCCCTGGGGGTGACTCTTCTTTTGCCGCCTCCTGAATAGAGCTGGAGCAATTTTTCATCAAAAGCTGAAACCTCTGCCTCTGGGGGCGGGGGAGGGGCCCGGAGGGAAGGGCGGGAGACCCGGCCGAGGCGAGGGAATGGAAATCGCAGAGGAAACTAATAGATTTTCCCCGTACCCGCCTCTGTCTTTCCCTCAGCCCCCCTCCCCCACTTCCCGGGGCGCCTTGGGCGTCTCGCCATCCCGGGGGTCAGGACCCGGAGGGGCTGTGAGGGGACAAAAGGGGGCCGTTGGCCGGGCCTGGGATCCTTCCGGCGCCCACTGATTTTTCCGGGGCCTCTCACCTGCTTGAGGGACAGAGCAGCTGTGTCCAGCGCTGACTCCTGGCAGCTGCCTGAAGTCTCAAAAAAGCTGCTTTGGGAGATCAAGAAATCTCCCTTCCCCCAAGCATCAGCCTGGAGGGCTATGGATACCCCAAGGGTACCCCATGCCCTGTACCAGTGAGTTTTGGGGCCAGAGAAACAGTCTTTAGGGTTCCTCCCTACTGCACCCTTCTAAATCGCCACCCTCCTTTCTCTGCACACCAGGAGAATTTTGTCTTCCTTCCCTGACTGAGGGATGAACTCAGTCTGGCTCCCCTAAATGTCATTCAGGGTTAGATCCAAAACTGAGGAGAGCAGGTGAGTGGAGGGCGTGAGGGCAGAGGAGGATTTGGCCAGGATTGGGCAGAGAAAGGGGGCTGCCCCAGGCCTCCTGGAAGTGTCCCTGAGGCTTCCTGATACCAGGATGCAATGCCCTTTGCTGCCGGAGTCCACACTCCCTCGCTTCCAGGGCTGCTCTGGCCTCTGACGTTGTGGTAGAGAGGGAGACCTGGACAGGAGGTGCAGCTACTCTGGCTCCTGGAAGGAATTTGTCCTTTTGTGAGTCACAGAGAGATTCTGTTTATATGCTGCAGGCATGAACTCTCGCAAGAGAGCTACCGGAGTGGGGCTTCTCAGAAGCAAAGTGAGGACCATGCTGGGGGACTGCCCACCTACAAGACCCTGTCATGGAGGCCTCTATTCCGTCACCTTAGAACTGCTTCGATTTAAATAAGAAAAAGAGGGGCACCTGAGTGGCTCAGCCCGTTGAGCGTCTGACCTCAGCTCAGGGCATCACCTGGGTTCTCAGGTCTAGCCCCGTGGCATCAGCATCGGGCTCTCTGCTGTCATTGCAGAGCGTGCTTTGGATCCCCTCTCTCCCTCACTCTCTGCCCCTCCCCTGCTTACACTCTCTTTTCCTCTCTCAAAAAGAAAAAATAAAACATTAAAAAATAATAATAAAAGAAAAAAGGGGGAAAAAGGACTCATTTCATCCATGGGGTCCTTACAGGACTAGGTGTCCTCATTTTGGGCACTCGGAGCCTGGGGGACCCCGGGGGCACCATGGGCTGGGTGAGCTTAAGGACACCCTGCCCGAGGGACCAGGGGATGCAGCTGCCAGCAATCACAGGGGTGGGGACCTTCCCGGTGGGCACACGCCTCTGACCTGTGCATCCTCACCTGCAGGTCTGGTTCCAGAACCGCAGAGCCAAGTGGAGGAAACGGGAAAAGTGCTGGGGCCGGAGCAGCGTCATGGCGGAGTACGGGCTCTACGGGGCCATGGTGCGGCACTCCATCCCCCTGCCAGAGTCCATCCTCAAGTCCGCCAAGGATGGCATCATGGACTCCTGTGCCCCGTGGCTGCTGGGTAAGAGCCCGCACCCTCCTTGGGGTCCTGCCCCTGCGGTGAGGAGAGCGGGCTCCCTGGAGAAGGGGACAGAGCCCCAGAGCAGGGAGGCCCGGCCACAACAGCCTAGCAGGACACAGGCACTCCAAAACAGGCCTCCTAGGGTCCCTTAGGAGACTCAGAGGGCAGATTGGGCCCAGCGCTTGGTGTCTATCCCTTGCGCCCCCTGTTGGGTGGCTGGGACTCTCATCCCTGCCAAGCCTTGGACTGTGGGTTCTTTTGTCCTCTGCTAAGGGCGTGGCTGTCGCCCAGGGTCTGTACCTTGTCTTCCCTTGGCCAGAGGTGGGCTTGTGGTGAATGAAACAGCCCCTCTTGAGGGTTGAGGGGACCCCTAGGTCCCTCTGGCCCCCATTCTGGTTTTTCCCAAAGGACTTCTTCCCCCTTAAATCTCTCCACTTGCCGTCTTCCCTCACCTGCCCTCAAGGCCTGCGTCTGGTAGCAGCACCAGCTTATCTTGGGGTTCTCGGATCTGGAATCCTGGGAGGGAGAGATGGGGGAGCAAGTGCGATGCTTGGGAAGGGACAGAGCAGGCTGCCCAGGGGCCAGGTGCCGGGGGAAAGCCCCTCTGCAGTCCTGGTGCCCGGCTGCTGGTGTGCAGCCCCTTGCCCTGGCCTCCCTCCCGCCGCCCCGGCCCCTGGGACTCGCGTGACTGCGGTGTGTGAAGTAAGGCTTTCTGCTTGTCCTTAATTCTGGCCTCTCTCTATCTTTGCCGTTTTCAGTTCAAGATGGCTTTCCCAGGCGCTTTTCTAAACCCGAATACCAACAATTCTTTCTAGGGATGCACAAAAAGTCGCTGGAGGCAGCAGCGGAGTCGGGGAGGAAGCCCGAGGTGGAGCGCCAGGCCCTGCCCAAACTCGACAAGATGGAGCAGGAGGAGCAGGGCCCCGACCCCCCAGCGGCCATGTCCCAGGAGGAACTGAGGGAGAACAGCATTGCGGCGCTCCGAGCCAGAGCTCAGGAGCACAGCACCAAAGTGCTGGGGACTGTGTCTGGGCCTGACAGCCTGGCCCGGAATACCAAGGAGCCAGAGGAGGAGGAGGCCATGGACGAAGACAGGCCAGCGGAGAAGCTGAGTCCACCACGGCTTGAGGACATGGCTTAGATCAAGGGCACGCAGATACCGGAGCCCCAGGACTCTGCTCTCCTCGGGCCTGTGGTGTTGGGGGGCGTGTTCTCTGAGTCAGGGCCCAGGTCTGGTCTCTGGCCGCCCTTCCCCGGCCCCACAAGCCCTCATTCAGGCACAACTCAGTTCTGGCCTAGACTCTGGGCCGTGCTGAGACACCCCCCATCTAGTCTGGACCTCTCCAGCATCCTCCTCCTCATCCCACCAGCCCTGCCTCAGAAGCCTTCCTGCTGTCCCAAACGACCCCTTCAAGCCGCTTTCACTCAATCCCTTGGCGACTCTCACTGTCTGTCCAGACCCACCCCTTGCTCTCTGTTCTCTTGCTTGAAAGAGCCTCCCCTTCCCAGATCTACACCCACTATGGATTCTGCTCTGGCCGGGCCCAAAGCCCATGACTGCAGACTCATCGCCTGCCATGGCGTTGATGGGGATGGGGGACCCGCACTCTAGCACCAATGTCCTGAGCCCCCCAGTCTTCAGCAAAACTGGGCTCACCAGCCCTTTCCTTCCTGAGGGCCTGGGCCTGGGCCTCTGCAGTGTGAGCGACTGCCCCCGAGGCCCAGGCACAATGTCTGCCCCACCCCATCGCTGGGGCCCACGTTCCAGGTTAAACTTGGAAGGACTCAGCCTGAGTCCCTTGGCCCCCCTCTGACCCATGCCCTCCACGGTCACCTTTGGGAACCTGCCAGCCCTTTCCACACCCAGCCCGCCCCACCGGTCCCCCCAGCCTGGGTCCCAGCACCACATGTGGCCATGTACGATGCCTGTAGAGTCCCGGGCCTGTGCCCTGCAGCTGGGTGGTACCTGTCACAAATGCTGTGCTCATGGCACTGTTGGGGAAGCCGAACTCTTACCCGGAGCCCCAGGGCTTGTGTTCTGAAGCATCCTGCCCCCCCTTGTATGATGCCTGTGACTCTGACTTGCTGTGCAAGACACCCTTCTAGAGCTTCTTGCCGTGTATCGGTTCACATGTGTCCTGCCTTGGAGCACCCCAATCCAGCCATAAAATGAACACATAAGAAGCCACAGATCTTGACTCAACTTTATCCAGACCATCCCTGGGAGGTCAAGCCTGGAGTGGGCCTGGGGCTATCATAGGCATCAAGGAGTGGTCCCGAGAAGGGTACGAGAAAGCGCTCAAAGGAGAGCAAAGCAGGAGCCAGTGTTAACTCAAACTAAGCAACAGGCACCATACTTCCATGTCAGGTGTATGTGTGTTGTCCGTCCCCTAGCATAGGATGGACATAGTGACCTTGGAGGAATAGGGGACAGGGAGCTTCTTCTGTCTGCTGAGAGGAACTGTCCATACGGACGGGCTCCCTGCAGCTGCCCCCAGGCCAGACGCATGTCTCCCTCACCCCCTTGACATTTCCCTCTACCATGTCTCCCCCCCACCCTTGCAGGGAATACCTCGAAAGAGGAAGGTCTGAGACAGTGAGTTGGGGTTTTAATTCTGTATCAAAAGTTGATTTCTTCCTCATTCTGTTCCTGGAACTCCCCCCTCTTCTTCTTCTTGTCTTTGTCCCCAGTTGGTTTGAAGTGTTAGACTGTAGCCCCTGGAGTGTAAATACTGTACATAGAACGGGAAGAAAGAAACTTGATATTGAGGTGTTTGAAATATGGAACTGTAATAACTTCTAGGTATTCTAAACCTGTGACTTCTGTGCCATTTTCTGTAAAGATGCAAATAAGAATAAAATTGATGTAACAAACGTCAGGGGAGGGAACCGAGAATCCCCCATGGGTGAGGATGGTGGATATATGGGTAGCGTAAAAAGTAAATCCGTGAAGACGTTTTTAAGTCAAAATGACCAGATTCCTCTTTTGAAATTACTCCAATTGTAATGGCATAGTGGCCTGCCTGTCTCCACTGAGCTGACACCACCTTCGAGTGACATTTGTCCCTGTGATTTGGGACCCTTCTCCACTGCAGACACAACTGAAATATCCCAGCCATTGAGCCCCTAAGTTCTTACCGACAACTGCTTCCTGCTCCCCACACAATGGGTTAGTTAACCTTTCCCCCTGGTACTTAACTTCCTTATTTCCTTCACACTTCATCCCACCTTAGCCCCAAGAGTATCGACTCTCTCCTTTTGTGTACACACGTGCACTCTAAAATCTTGCCTACAACCCAAGCACAACAACAACACGTGGGAAAGGCAGCTATCTCTGGATCTAAAAGTCAAAGAAACCTGAGCTAAATCTTGTCAAAGAGACAGGAAGTGAATGAGACGCAGCATGGGGAAGGACTGTACGAAATAGCCTGCAGACAGCTGCGACCCATGGGCTCCACGACGTGCTGGATGTAATGACAAGATGCGAGAGAGGAGGGAGCAGACCACATAGGTTATATTTGAGCTTTGGGCTCAAGAAATCTCATAAGATTGTTTCAAATTGCCTTGAATGTGAAACTCCCTCTCAGAAGAGATTTTTTTTCTGGTGGGCCATCATCAAAGGAGAATGACAGGTGGTCAGTAGTCCCTGCACCCTGTATTGGGAGCCGATATAATCTTCCTGGACCCCGATCCTTGAGGGCACACGTGGGAAGTCTCTAACTTCAATGTGGTGAGGGGAAAGATCTGAGAGTCTGGCTTCAAGTGCTGCCCGCACAGCTTCCCTGGGCCTTTTCTGAGCAAGTCCGGTCCCTACAGGACTCACTGTGGCCGTTGGCCTAGGAATGCCCTTCCCCCACCCTGCCTGCCCCCACCACCCCAGGAGATGCACTGCCACTTACCCGACAAGCCCCCTCCTCCCTGGAGCCTTCTTGATCCTCCAAGGAGAGTTTATAGGAGAGTTCTTTCCTAGCTCTTGAGCACTCCTAGACATTCCTCCATTATGGTACTGTGTGGGATTTTGTGTGATTTTTTATTTATGAGTCTATCTTCCTCACAATACTGATTTCTTCAACGGTGGGGATTATATCCTGTTCATCTTTTAGCCCCAGGAACCATCAAAGAGCCTGACAATCTATCGTGGAATGAATGAATGAATGTTCTTCCTCTAACTCATCGATGTATTCAATCTTTGAAAAACCCTTACTGAGAATCTACTGTGTACCCAGCAGTGGGGCAAGGCACTAGGGATATAGTGGTGGCCAGAGCAGTCTTGTTTGGAGGGAAAGCTGGATAGAATTCAAGCAATCACATAAGTAAAATATCCTAAGGCCTGCAAATGTCCTAAGGCCTTGGAAGCATGAGATGAGGGGCCACAAAAGCAGGTCTTCAGGACTTGAGTCAAGGTGTTGACCTCTGTGCCTCTCTGTGTCTGTCGCTCCAGGGTCCCAATGTTGCCCAGGGGCCAACCTTTGCCCCCCCCCCCCCCGCTCAGTTAGATCCGGGGAACAGCTGGGACACTCAGAGATTTGGGAGATGGCAACCACCCCAGGGGGTTTCCTTGGGAAGACGCATGCTGCTTTCCTCAGAGGGACCTGCAGACAAACCCGCAGGCGACCAGTGAAGGGAGAGCTGGGGACACTGCAGAGAGAAAGCAAAGGCCCAGGAAGGAAGGGCTTGGACAGCCAAGGGCGGAACAAAGGGAAATCCTGCTCCAGCGCTGACTGCATCCCGGGAGGGACTTCTCCTCAAGGACCCTGCAACCCAGCACCTGGAAGGAAGACTTTTTTCCAGGCTTCCCAGGCCCAACAGGCTGCCTACCGCGGGCTGCATGTGCCAGGAGGAGCAAGAGAGTGACCTAAGGGCAAGGGACTGATTTATGATGCTGCTTGGAGCTGCTGAGCAGGCCTGACAGGGATAGATGAGGCGTCTGGCTGGTGGCAGGAGGTTGGAGGGACCTCTGGGGCCTGGTCCATCCAGTCTCCTCTGTCTCGTGTACGCCCAGCTCACCAGGGACCTTAGAGTCTTCCTTCTACTCCCACCAGAGCTGCAGGGCCCTCTCCTCCCCGATCGCCCTGGGGACCTGGGGGCGCGGCACCTGGATCATCAGCTGCAGCAAAGGTTCAGCATTAATGGCAGCTGTTAATCCTAGGGAACCTGGTGATGGGTTTATGGGAACTCTCTGTGCTCTTTTCACCATTTTTCTATAAATCTAAAATTATTGCCAAAAAATTAAGTTTATTAAAAAAAAAAAAAGATAAACTGTGGGGCGCCCAAGTGGCTCAGTCGGTTGAACATCCAACTCTTGATTTTGGCTCAGGTCCTGATCTCACAGCCATGAGATCGAGCCTGGAGTCTGGCTCTGCACTGACAGCACAGATCCTGCTTGAGATTCTCTCTCTCCCTCTCTCTCTCTGTCCCTCGCTCGTGCTTGCACTTACTCCCTTTCTCAAAAATAAATAAATAAATAAACACGAAAAACAAAAATTTTTTAAAAGATAAACTAGTTTGTTTTCTAGAGGGAAAACAACAGATGGCCCCTTTGGGTTAGAACATTCCCTCTCTCTACCCCAGGGCTCCGTTTACTGAGCGTCCCCATTCCCGATCTCCCCAAGCTCACCCAGACACCCAACACCCACCTTCTGAGGAGGTGAAAACGAGTCAAGAGCCACTGGCCTCAACTGGTTCTGTCTCCTGTTGTTTCCTCAAGTCAGGCAGCAGTGATGTCACTGGGTAGTCACAGCTGAGTGGGCCCAGCAGCGATCTGCTCCATTAACTTCTCAGATCAATCCTTCCGATGCCAACCCTTCTCAGCGGGCCTCAGCCTTCTCCCCTGCCAACGCCTAGCCTCTGAGGCAGGACCCCCTCAGCTTTACCTGCAAGACTCTGCTCTCAATTTGGATTTCAGGGAGTCTGACACAGGAAGGGGCGGGGAGTGACGAGGTCCTGTGAAGCAGCAGAATGGCACAAGGTGTCCATTGTGCCCACACAGGTTGGTATTCACCTCTCAGCCTCACTTGGTGCTCAGGAGGCCAGAGAAAAAAAGGACTGACCCAGGATGACCGTGGGAGAACTCAGATGGGAGAGGGAAGGAGAGGAAAATTTCACCTATTTCCTGCTCACAGCTCCCGTGAAGTAGACCAGGGCCGTTCTTACCTGCCCAGAAGTAGAAACAAAGGGTTAAAAGCCAAATCCGGGCTCAGCCAACAGAACTTCGCAGGTGAGATGATTTGATTGATGGGCACATTTATGAACAAGATGTTAAGTGCTGAGCTGAACAGCAATAGATACTGGAGAAAGTTTGAGGACAAGCACACCCTCTAAGGAAAGTGCCGCTGTCTCCTCCTCACACACTTCTGTCTTCCATGATGTCCTGTGAGCCGTCTACCTGAGGATTCTAGGAGGAGCAAGAGCCCAGGAGGAGAGGAGCAGAGTTGCACAAAAGGCAGGAACGAACCTTCGCTGCAGGGATCACTCCTGTCTGTCTGCCAGCCACGCCCCCCCCCCCCCCCCCCCCCCCCCCCCCCCCCCCCCCCCCCCCCCCCCCCAGCCCAGGAGACAGCCCCTGGAGCAGAGCGCCATCTAAAAACAGGAGGGACACCAAGGTGGACCCAGGACACCCAAGTTGAAGTACAGCCTCTGCTCTTCTCTTGACTTCTTCAACACTAGCGCTCGGGGCTACAAATCTGCAGTCATGTCAGGACCTCGCAGGGATGGTGTGAAGGGTCAGTGAGAAGATGAGTTGTAACCCACCCCAAGTTCCTCTGCCTGATGCGCAGCAGAGACCCTCACCCAGGAGGAAATGCACAGCAAGAAAAGTATCTATTTCCGAGGCAGCCCCCTCCTCCAAAGGAGGAAACTCAGGGAAATTAAAAGGCAAATGAGAAAGGTCTGGGTAAAAAGTTGCAGTTGAGGGTAGTTCCATTTACCCTTTAGTTATTGGTTTCAAAATGCTGTGCACTAAACTCTTATTTCTTCTCTTATTAAGTTTCTATTAAAAGTTTTTTTTTTTTCCTGGGGTGCCTGGGTGGCTCAGTCGGTAAAGTGTCCAACTTCAACTGAGGTCATGATCTCGCGGTTTGTGAGTTAGAGCCTTGCATTGGGCTCTGTGATGACAGCTCAGAGCCTGGAGCCTGCTTTGGATTCTGTGTCTCCCTCTCTCTCTGCCCCTCCCCCACTTATCACCTGTCTGTCTCTCTCTCTCTCTAAAAAATAAATTTAAAAAAATTTTCCACCTTCTACCCTTTTTTCAGGGAAGGGGACCTTGACTAATTTCTTGAGTTGAACACTTATTCATTTTTAATTTTTCTTCTTTATCAATACACTTAAAATCATACATTTCGAAGTTTCATTGTAGTTGCATCCCAAAAGACTGTAGAGCTTTCATTATTTTCAGTTTTACATATTTACTAAATTGATTTTTTTCACTTCTGTATATTTTATTTCATTTTTTAAATGTTTATTTATTATTGAGAGACAGAGAGAGAGACAGAGAGAGAGAGCGCATGAGCTTGGGAGGGGCAGAGACGGGGAGAAACAAGATCTGAAGCAGTCTCCAGGCTCTGAGCTATTAGCACAGAGCCTGATGCAGAGCTTGAACTCACAAACCACGAGATCGTGACCTGAGCTGCAGTCAGATGCTTTTTTTAAAAAACTTTTTTAATGTTTTATTTATTTCTGAGAGAGAGAGAGAGAGAAGATCATGACCTGAGCCGAAGTCAGATGCTTAGCCGACTGAGCCACCCAGGTGCCCCATCACTTCTGTATATTTAAAAAATTTTCCAGCCATGTGGTATTTTTGTGGGGGAAGACATTATCTCTGTTATTGACTTATAATTTTATTATATTGTGATCAGAGATCATTATTTTCATCCTCTGGATATTTTGGTATATACTGAGACCAGGCTTAGGTTAATATGTGGCTAAGTTTTGTAAATACTCCATGTGTGATTAAACAATGTTTTCTCCAACTTTGGAGTGCTGTGTTTGGTATAACAGTTGAGCTGTTCAAATATTATATATAGCAATTTTTTTCTGTTTTGATTATGGAGAGAGACGCATTAAAAACCTTCCATTCTGTGGCTTTGCCAATTTCTCCTTGCAATTCTACCTGTTTGTTGCATTTGCTGATTCATGGTGTTTTGCTTGTGCGTTTTGTAAGTTAATGTGACAAGCTTTTCTCTCTTTTTCTGTGAGAATACTTAGATTGTTTAAGTGTTCTTTCCAGTCCTCAGCTTGGGTCTGGTCTCCTGTCTCTGTGTATTTACAATGCAAGTTGCTCTCTCCTGTCACCTGTTGACCCCACATCCCCATCGCTGTTCTGGCTCTCACACCTGGGATTTCCCTTTCTGGCTTCCTACTTCATTGGTGCGTCAAACTTAGTTTTAATGTATTTAGTCACGTCTAGGTGCTCTTAATCAGACTTTTCCCCACCAGTCTAGTCCACCATTTTCCTTTGTAAACTGTCAAGGGATGTACCCTGTGACTAATGTGATTACCTCTGAAGCCCGTGCCTTTGTAGATCCCTTCCCACTGCCAGCGGTCACTGCCCCACCCAATTCTCTGTTGGGATGCCTTCCCCAATCCCAAATGAGCTACCTGCTTTCACTCAGTTCTTGTCAATCTCCTCCTACCACTGACACCTTTCTCTCCATCTCTGTCTTTATTCAGAAACGTCAAGTAAGCATTGGAGGAGCAAGTGCTATGTGGTGTTTGCTTAGGCAGAGCAACCATGAAAACATGAAATGTATTTTTTTCTGGTCTTTTGTTCCGGCTGTTTGCAATTATGGTGGAAGCATGCTTATTCTCCCAAGGGCACACAGGCCATATATCTGGTATGATAGGTAGTTGGGTAGCAGTTGGGGGGGACTTACTCTTTTAGTAGTTACTTGTTTTTAACTGAATTTTGAATGCTAATTGTCATTCTTAAATTTTATTTAACAAACTTTTTTTCATGTTTATTTTTGAGAGAGAGAGACAGAGTGCCAGAAGGGGAGGGGCAGCAAGAGAGGAAGACGCAGAATCTGAGCTGTCAGCACAGAGCCTGACACGGAGCTGGAACCCATGAACCGTGAGACCATGACCTGAACGGAAGTTGGCCACTTAACTGACTGAGCCACACAGGCGCCCCAGATTCTTAAATTTTAAAATGGACAGTTGCGGTGCCTAGGTTGTTCAGTTGGTTAAGTGTCTGACTTTGGCTTAGGTCATGATCTCACGGTTCATGAGTTTGAGCCTTGCTCAGGCTCTGTGCTGACAGCTAGCTCAGAGCCTGAAGCCTGTTTCAGATTCTGTGTCTCCCTCTCTCTCTGACCCTCCCCTGCTCATGCTATCTCTCTCTCAGTAATAAATAAAAAACATTAAAATAAATAAATAAAATGGACAGTTTACTACACTGCCTTATTATTTTTTTAAAGTTTGTTTATTCATTTTGAGAGAGAGTGAGGGAGGGGCAGAGAGAGACAGAAAGAGAGAATCCCAACAGGCTCCGTACGGTCAGCGCAGAACCTGATGCGGGGCTCAAACTTGAGACCATGAGATCATGGCTTAAGCCAAAGTCAGAGGCCTAACTGACTGACCCACCCAGGTGCCCCCTTATTCTCTTATATACATAGGTTTGCAATTTTTTTCTAAACCATCTGAGAGCAAATCGAGGATGTGATGTGCCATTATGTTTCCTTAAAGTGAAGACACCCTCCCACATAACCACTACGCAGCCAATAAAATCAAGAAATTGACATTGATTCAATACTTCATCTAATCCACAGAATGCTGATTTTTCAATAATGAACGCCCTTTATAAATGGTGGATTGTGTCCAGCACTACACACTGGATTTAGTTGCCAAGTCTGTAGTTTCCTTCCATCGGGAACAGCCCTCAGTCTTTCTTGCTTTCTCTGACCTTGACATTTTTGAAGCTTTCAGGCCAGTTTCTTTATGACAGAGCCTCAGTTTGAGTTTGTCTCCTATTTCCTCACAATGAGGTTGCATAATCTGAATATAATCATGAAGGATTATCAGACGCAGATTCACCACAGGCCTTTCCCAGCTCAGCTTGTCCCGCCAACCGCCAGCTGGGGGCCCAGAACAGACAGTATGATGAGCAACCCGCTTACAAGTCTGCCTTGAACCTCAGTCGTGTGTGTACATGGGCCTCGCGCCCAGCCCTTAGGAAGTTGTGACCATGTGCAGTATGCAGAGTAAGGCAGCACCTCAGGGAACAAGTTATAGGTTGAGGTGCCAGGAGGGCCCTGGGAAGGCTGGGCGGATGGACTGTTCCCTTATCCATTAGACAGTTGCGGAGCATTAATTTATGTTTATGGAGCACATATATTTACTGTGTGCCAGTGCTGTTAATGAATAGAGTGGACACAGCCCCTCCCTGCCCTCATGGAGTTTATATCTCAGGGGGCAGGGAGGCCAGGAAAGACAGAGAAGTAGGTCAGGCTTTCCTGAAGAAGGGGGCTTAGTTGGTTAGACATTTACCAAGAGCACCCCATGACTGAGGCTCTTTGCTCCCTTCTTGGTGACCAGGCCTTCTTCTGCCGGGACAGCCAGAGTGGGGTTAGGGATGATTTGGGGCTGGTCTCTGGATGGGCAAGGCCACGTCTAGGAGACAAGGCCCCAGCACAGGTGCCCTCCTACCCCCAGTGCCATCTCCCCCATCCTGCCTGGCTGCGGGATGGGTACTTGGAGGGTTCCTGTCAGCCTCCAGACTTTCCCTGGCAGAAGGAACTGGTGGCCTTTGTACATCTCGACCTGTCTGGCTTGGCCCTGGAGTGCCGTGTATGAATTTTCCAGAACCGGCTCCGGTGCTGGCTGGAACACCAGATCCAGAGCTAGAGATGGCTTTGGCACCAGGTACAGCTGTAGACCTACAGTCAGAGCCACCTCTAGAGCTAGAACAAACTCTGGTACCAGGTCCAGAGCTAGAGCCAGTGCCAGCCCTGGCTTCAAGGCCAGATCCGGGGGTAGCTCTACTACCAGCTCCAGTGCTACATTCAACTTCAGTGCAACTCTAGAGTTGGTCAGCTCCAGAATCCAGTGCCGTCTTCAAAGCTAGTGTCAGCTGCAAAGCTAGACCCTATGCAGCTCCATTACCAGTATCGGTCCTAGTACTAGCACTAGGTCCAGTTCCAGAGCTAAAAATAGCTCTACCACCTACTCCAACACCAGTTCTAGAGCGATAGCTAATACCAGCACCAGCTCTAGAACCTACTCTCAAGCTACAGCCGTACTGTCAGCTTCAGACCCAGAATAAGCTTCAGCACCAGAGCGAGAACCAGTCTAGAACTAGAGCCAGCTCCAGTAAGAGAGCCATTGACAAGACAGAGCTGGCTCCAGCTCTACCGACCAGCGCCAGAGCTAGGGCCAGCTGTAGGGTTAGAGCAAGCTTCAAAGGCAGAGCCAGTTCCCGGACCAGCCCTAGCATCAGCCGCAGGACCACCTCCAGCTGTAGCTCCAACTCCAGTGTCCCTTACACACCTAGAGCCAGTGCCAGCTCGAGCTAGAAGGTGCTGCAGCGCCAAAGCCAGCACTAGAGTCAGTGCTAGGTGCCGAGCTATCAGCTCTAGCATCAGAGCCAGACCCAGAACCCGCTCTAGGGGTTCCTCTGGCCATTTGAGCATATTTAATTAAGACAGATGGTTTAAAGCCTTTGTCTAGTAAGACCAATATCTGGGCTTCTTCACGGATGGTTTCCGTCATTCTCCCCATTTTGAATGGACTGTCGTCCTGTTTCTTTGCAGAACTTGTTTTTGTTGAAAATTGGGTATTGAACATCATAATATGCTAACTGCAAACCAGTTCCTCCCTTTCCTTAGAGTCTGCTGTTTTTGAATTTTTTTTTTTTAATGTTTTATTTATTTCTAGGAGAGAGAGAGACAGCGCGAGCAGGGGAGGGTCAGAGAGAGAGGGAGACACAGAATCCGAAGCAGGCTCCAGGCTCTGAGCTGGCAGTCAGCACAGAGCCCGATGTGGGGCTTGAACCCACAAACCGCGAGATCATGACCTGAGCGAAAGTCGGACGCTTAACCGACTAAGCTACCCAGGCGCCCCGAGTCTGCTGTTTTTGATCACTAAAGGCTGCAGCCACGTTTAGGGGACCTTCTCAAACTAGTTTCGCAGACTGTCCTCCTTGTCATGTGTGGTCACTTCAAGTCTCTGTTCTGCTAGTATCTGACAGAGGTCTTCTTGATTACCAGGAGCCCAAACAAAACCTACATGTCTCCCAGTCTTTACAGACAGGCTCTGTGCTGGGGCACTCGACACTGGGCCAATTCAGCTCCTTTAACTCTGCCTTAGCCTTTATTTCCTGCTTGGACTGAGCCCAGAGACCTGCCAGAGGGGAAAGCTCAGGGTCTTCTCCAGTCTTTTCTGAGTGAGCATCCTGTCCTGGCTTGCATGTGGCTTTCTAAATTTCCTCCTACACAAGGTCACTTTTGAACACCCTAATTTAATGCTCTCCCCGGCATTTCTCTGCAGGCTTTAAGTCGTCTATTGCAGGCCTTAACCATAACCTTTTGCTTCAGCTGGCTGCAGGTTTTGTGCACCTTACAAAGTTTTGAAGCAATGCTCACTGCTTTTCTGCCCGGTGATTCTGAGTCAGGCGAGCCAGAGACCAGCACCTTGTGTCAGTCTTTCTAGCCCCAGACAGGTTAGAATTTGGGAATAAGGTCTGCTCTGCTTTCTCTGGAACCAAGGACTAGGGTCCCACACAGGGAACACAGGCTGCCCTCTTCAAAACGGCCACCAAACCCGGGAGATGAGGCAAGGGCAAGGAAAAACACTGCACAGCTTTCCTGCCACTTCTAGGGTCTTTCTCTCCATTCAGTGTTTCCTTGGTTGCTATAAACCTTGGACTTTGCTGGTTCTGACAGTTTCAGCCTGTTTCTCTTTTTCTTTTTTTAATATTTATTTCTTATTTATTTTTGAGAGAGAGATCACAGGTGGGAGAAGAGCAGAGAGACAGGGAGACACAGAATTGAAAGGAGGCTCCAGGCCCTGAGCTGCCAACACAGCCCGATGCGGGGCTCGAACCCATGAGCTGTGAGATCATGACCTGAGCTGAGGTCAGACGCTTAACCGACTGAGCCACCCAGGTGCTGCTCATCTTGTTTTTCAATGCTTCTTTGGAGGGATGGAGGTTTTTGGAGCTGCCTACTCAACTCTTTTGCTTTCTCTTGATAGTGTCCTTTGATGCACAAAAGCTTTAAGTTTTAAAAAGTCCCGTGCGGGGGAAAAAAAAAAAAAAGTCCCGTGCATTTTTCTTTGGTTGCCTGTGCTTTGGGCATATTTAAGAAACCATTGTCAGATCCAAGGTCATAAAGATCTCCCCATGTTTTCATCTAAGAGTTGCTTAGTCTTAGCTTCTAATTTTAATTTTCATTCATTTTGAGTTAACTTTTGCACCTGGTGTAAAAGGGTTCCTTTCATTCATTTGCATGTGGATATCCAGTTTTCTAGCCCCATTTGTTGAAGAGACTGCTTTCCCCACTGAATGGTCTTGGCACTCTTGACAAGAATCACTTGACCTTAGATGTATGGGTTTATTCCTGGACTTTTAATTCCATTCCAGTGAATGGCCTGCCTCTCTCCATGCTAGCACTGCGATGTTTCGATTACAGTAGCTTTCAAGTAATTCTTGAAATCTTGAAACCTGAGTAGTCCACCTTTGTTCTTTTCCAAGATTGTCCTGGCTATTTGTGACCACCTGGTATGAATTTTAGGATCAGCTTTTCCATTTCTGCAAAAAAAAGGCCGTTGAGATTTTGATAGGGATTGCATTTAATAGATCACGTTAGGAAGTATCGCTCTGGTAAGTGGACACGTGACAGGGATGACAAAAGATTGCTTTTCTGCCGTGTCCCACAGCCCTAGCAGATTCGGAACAGAGGAACGTCTCCATGTGTCATCCACTGGGTCTGTGTGGTTCCCTGAGTGGTAGAATGAAGTTGAGGAAATTACTTGCCTGGCTGATTTGAAAACACTTAAAATAAACATTTTGTCTTTGTTCTCTACTAAGGACATTATAACCTGACTTCCACGCAGGTGTGTATGGGTTCATCCAAAAACTCAGTAGCCTCCATCAGAGATCAAAGGTGGAATCTGCCCCTAAGAACAGCTTGCTCCTGGCAGAGTTTCTGCAAGGGAGAACACTAGACTTTAAAAACAGAAACAATACTGGGAACATGTCTGAGGTGGAGGAAAGAGCAAATGCCAAGACCCAGAGTTAGGCACCACCGTGGTCTCCCAAGTAAGCTGCTAAAGCAGCACCTGTAAAAGGCTTGGAGCTGAAGGATCCAGTAAGGAGGAAGCGAGTCAGTAAGGAAATGTCACCAAACAGGCTGGGGGGAGCTTCAGCTACATTCAAAAAGTACAGAAATTAAACTATTGAGGGGGTCCTTCTATTCCCGGCTCCCACAACTTAACAGACACATGTCCAAGGGGGTCAGGAGAATCCTTAATCCTTAGGGAGACAGGTTTCCCCTCAACCTAAGGAAGAGCTTTGTTCAGTTAGAGGGGTCCAAGGATGGGTGGTCCCCAGTGATAACTGTTTGAACAGAGAGGCAGAAAACCACTGGGCAGGATGTAGTTCAGAGATCAAGTACGGGAAGGCTCCTGAAGTAGATGCCAACTTTGATGGTCCCCCCGAGCCCTGCAAGATGGTCTGACACTGGCTGAAGGGCCTTTGCAGTGCAGATGTCCCTAAGAAGGCTTCCCCAGGGACCAGAACTTCAATCAGACCCGGCCAGGTGGCCACCTGAGCTCTCGTAGCCCGGCACCTGGGCGCACCGCTCTAGCGCCCCCACAGTGTGGAGCTGGAGCTAAGAAACGGCTCTAGCCAGGCCGGGCCGGGGAGACATCAGCTACCCAGGCAGTGCTCGCCCAATTTCTACTTCTACCATTTCCCACGCCACATCTGGGATCACTTTCAGGGATAACCAACAAGGCAGTAAATAACCTCAAGTCTTAGAGTGAGAAAAGTATTTCCCTTGCAGTTCCCATTCCAGGTTTTTAACTTTATTAAGGAGAAAATTCTCATTTGGATGCCAGTACGTCAAATTCCCTTACAACATCCCCTAACCTCCCTTTGTACAAAGAGAGCAAGCCTCAGAGTCTTTCAAACTGCAATCTTGTAACACTGCTTACATTCATTTTTACTTTATTTTTCTTTTCATTTATCTTGAGAGAGAGGGTGAGCAGGGGAGGGACAGAGAGAGAGAGAGAGAATTCCAAGCTGGCTCTGCACTGTCAGTGAGGAGCCTGACTCTGGGTTCAAACTCACGGACCATGAGACAATGAGCTGAACAGAAACCAAGAGCCGGCCGTTTAACTGACTGGGCCACCCAGGTGCCCCACAGTTACTTCTATTTATATCAAATATAAACTTTAAAAAACACAATTAGTTTTATAAAGGGAGTTAATTCTGGGGCGCCTGGATGGCTCAGTTGGTTATAAGCGTCTGACTCTTGGTTTCTGCTCTGGTCATGATCTTACGGTTTGGGAGTTCAGTCCCCACAAGGGTCTCCACACTACTGGTGTGGAGCCTGCTTGGGATTCTCCCTCTCTCTCAAAATAAATGAATAAACTCACACACACAAACACAAACAAAAAAAAAAGTGTCAGTTCAGAAAATATTAAGTGACTGGGGTGCCTCAGTCAGTTAAGTGTCTGACTCCTGGTTTCAGCTCAGGTCATGATCTCAGTTTGTGAGATCGAGCCCTGTCTTGGGCTCTGCACTGTTAGCAGAGCCTGCTTGGGAGTCTCTCTCTCTCTCTCTCTGCTTCTCAAAATAAATAAACATTAAAAAAAATTAAGTGGTGAACAAATAAAGAGATCTGACAAAAATTATGGATGTGCTGCTCTGACAACTAAACATTGGGGAACATTGTTCTAGAATAAGGACTTTGGGCTCAATCATTTTCCATAGCAAAATTTTATGCTTTCTGCGTTTTGTCTGTTCCCCCTGGCTGTTGCTGTTTCCTAACAATAAGACCATTTAAAAAAAAAATTTCCTCCTTATTTTAGCTGACTGAGGGGAAAGAGATTTAGCTGCATCGGAGTTAAAACAAGAACAGAAGGGCCCTAGAGGTTAGTGGCTCAAGTACAACCAGCAAAGGGAATGTGGAGATGTGGGGCGAAGTGAAAAACCAGGCACAGAAGGTTCCAGCACTGTGGGGAGTGCTACTCCCTTCCCCCTGGCTCCCAAACACAAGTCTGCAGATTCAATTCAAAGGTCATCTTACAATGGAGAGGACAGAGTAGGGAGAAAGCTCCAATTTTTAAGAAATGTTTATCTTTTCTTTTAAAAAAACATTATAAAATTTAAATGGTTGATTCAAGTTAAAAATCTATCACCACAAAATTTAATGGATTTAAAAGATTTCCGGATCTCCGGACTTTAAGCCCAATATTCTCTCCACATTGACCCTACATTTCTTATAGATCTCACCCTTTCAGGTTTTTCTTTAGGAAACGCAATCTGAGGTCACCTGTAAGCAATCAGCATTTGGGGTGCAGGGAGCTCTGCAGCAGGAGGCGCCTGACAGGCCCCACAGGGAGCCACACCCCCGCTGGGGCCCTGGCTGCCAGCGCTCCCTGCGCAGGAGCCGCGAGGCGGCCAGGGGTCTCCCTTGCCACCTGGTCTCTCCAGGGAGGATGGCAATCTGCCCCGAGCTCAGCACTTCTTCCAGTGGCCGCAGCCACGCCGCTGGCCTCATTCCACTTTGATTCTCGCCAGTTCCCATCTTCCTTCTCCACAGAGTTTCAGAACCAAGGAGTGGAACTGCAAGAGACCACCACCACGGAGAGGTCAGGCTGCCCCAGCCGCACCAACAGGAAGCCCTGCCCTTTCTCCACCCCTACTCCCCATTTTGAAGGGCCCCTAGCCAGCCGTTGGGCTATTCCTCCTCCTTTGGGCATCTCCTTGGGTACCTTCTCGAGGTTGCGCCGATGTCCCACGCTGATGAACGTCATGCCCAGCTGCTGGCCAATGCGGTAGAGCTCGCTCTCCACCTCCTCGGTCAGGGCACTGGTGGCTTCATCAAGCACTGAGGGCAGAAGCCGATGGGAAGAGATCAGGTCTTGCCCCTGCCCACCTCTGCTTCTCCTCCAAACCCCACTCACCTCCGGCTGGGACCTGGGGGAGGCTGGCAGCTGTCCTGGCTTACGGGAGTCCTGCCAGACGGAGAGCGGGGCCCAGGGGCAGGGGGCTAGGCTCCACCCGGGAAGCCTTCTACCAGCAGCAGGGCAAAATCCCTTGGCGTCCTATAATAGGCACCCGCACTGCCTGGAACCGCTCAAACCAGGGATTCTTAGTTCCCCCAGGGATGTCAGTCCCTGAAGAAGCTCACACCTGTTGTCCCTCTCCAGGCAGAGCTGGGGGGGGAGGTGTGAGGCCCACTTTTGGATGACAGAATGCTTAGGAACTGGTGGTACAGCTCATCCAGAGCCGTTCTGAGGATTCCGAGAGCCCCCTACTGCCTCATGGGCAGAGCCCATCATCCTGTCCCGCAGGGACAGAGACGCGCAGTCATGCACAGGCGTGCTCTCCTACCCTCTGAACGCCTCCCCAGTTATACATGAAAGAGCACACACACACACCCGTGAGCCCCCAGTACCTGGCACGCACACCTATGGGGAACACCTCACCTGCGTACTTTGGCTGCAGGTAGAAGAGCCGGGCAAAGGAGAGCCTCTGCATCTCTCCGGGGGACAGAACGTCGTACCTGAGGAGTGGGAACGAGAGGAGCACTAGAGGAAGGAGGATACAGCCTGGCTCTTGCCCAGAACGAGTCTAGGCAGAGGCTGGCCCCAGAACAGATGGACACCACCCTCCTCCCTTCAACAACACTGCAGCCCCGCTGCCCACAAGATGAGATCCAAACTCGGCTCCTGAGGGCATGAACATGCCCTTGATGGTCCAGCAAGTACCTGGAGCCCAGTCTATGGGGGAGCTGGCTCTGGAGCACCCCAACTCCCTTCTTACCAGTTCCAATCGACCTGCTGGTCCAGACCCTCCGTCCTCACCACCAAACTGGACTGTAACACACCCGGAGGGAGCACTGTCGGTGAGAGGGCCCATCCCTGCTTCCTGTCAGCCCGCCCCACACATCTCTGAGTCAGGTGGCAGGGGGTTGTGGGAGCAATCTGCCGCAGGCAGAGAGGAGCACCCCACTAACCGCACAGTTTAGATTTGCTGGAGCATGAGGACAAGAAAAAGCAGACTGGCTTAGTGTTTTGTTATCACTTTAAAATTCGCTCCAGAGAAGACACCCCCTGATTGCCTGTACATGCCCAGTACTCCCGTCGCCACTTTCCACTCCACTCCCCTGGCCCAGGCTCCTACTTCCGGTCCTGGGCCCAGGCCAGTCGGCTGACTCCGCTGGACCAGCACTTGTGGGCAGCGCTATCAGGTGGGCCTGGGCCTCAGGGTCCCTGTCCACTCACCAGGCCTGCCAACTCCAAGAATCTCATGATCCTCTCATCGTCAGTAGAGCCTGCAACACAGAGAAGCTTTCTTCAAGAAGTCGGCTCCTTCTAGGCAGCCAGAAGAGATGGGGTACATCATGGCAGGGGGCAGATTGGGGGAGGCCAGAATCTGGGCCACACCTCTGCAGGGAGGGGTTATGGCACTTAACACATAAGGGAAGGACCAGGTGAGGGGACTAATCCCTTCCCTTCCTCCAGGGGGTGTCCTTCCTCAAGGAGAGGACGACAGAGCAAGAAGAGTTCTCCAAATCGTAAGCCGTTCAAGGAGAAGAAAACCAACCCAAAGCCAGCAGCCTCGCTGGAACCTCTGTCAAAAGGCACCAGCGAGGCCTCAGCCAGGCTGAGTGGGGGCAGCTGACAGGAGAGGATAAGCCTTAACGAACCCAGCTCACCTGAGTCTGGGTAGATATCCTTCAGGGGATATATCACCTGACAAAAGAAAACCACACGGGGCTAAGATGAGGGCCAATGAGAGGTGGGGCCGCCCGCAGCCCACCCTCCCACAGAAGCAGCCCCAGGAACGGCCAAGGCCAGGCTACTCTCCACCTGAGGACAGCAAGGAACACCTGGGCCAGGAGTCCAGTGGGAGAGGTTGGGCTGGCAGATGGTGGGGCAGGGCCCCCAGCAACCTGTCCCAAGGAGTTACTCTAATGGCCCAATCCATGGATGTAAATAAAAAGTTCTCAGAGCCAAGGAGCTCCTAGGCAGGGGCCACTTTATTATCCCACCTGCTGCCCCATAACTCTCTGGAGCTGACACCTGTCATACTGCCCAAAGCCTGTTAGGGGAGGGTGGGAGTGGGCTCCACGCTGACCTGCTCCCGAAGGGTCCCATCAGTGAAGAATGGCTTTTGCGGCAAGAACAGCACCCCATGGGGTCCAAAGTCCGTCAGCATCTGCACTGAGCCTGCAGAGCCCACAGACACCTCCATTTTGAGATCTCCCAGACAAGTAACTACCTCTCATTTCCTCTCCCTGACAAAACACCCAGATTTTTATACACACACACACGCACGCATGCATGCACCCCACTGGGCCAAGGCTGGCTCAGAGGTAGGGAGGGCTGGTTCTCACCCCATGTGCTTGCCCAGAGGCCGCCTAGAACCCGGAGCAAGGAGGTCTTGCCGGTGCCCGTGTTGCCCATGATGAGCAGACTCTGACCTTCAGAGATCTTCAGGCTCAGATCCTTGATTAAGGGTTTGTTAGAGGAGGGAGCACAGATGGAGACCCGCTCGAGGAGAAAAGCCGTGTCTGTTGGCTCTGAGGCTGGCCAGTATGGGGCCCTGCGATCAAGGAGGGAGTGTGGGGAAGATAAGTAGTGTGTTTTGCCAACGGGGAAGGTCTTGTCCTTGGGGGTCTTACCTCTGGATAGGGGGGTGGTTATGGGCTAAACTGTGTCCTCAAAATAACATGCTGAAGTCTCAATCCCTGGTACCTCAGAGTGTAACTGCATTTGAAGATAAGGTATTTAAAGAAATGATTACATTAAAATGAGGCCATTAGGCTAGGGCTCTAATCTAATACAGTGGAGGTCCTTTTAAGAAAAGGGAGAGGGGGGCACCTGGGTGGCTCAGTCGGTTAAGCATCCGACTTCAGCTCAGGTCATGATCTCACGGTTCGTGAGTTCGAGCCCCACATCAGGCTCTGTGCTGACAGCTAGCTCAGAGACTGGAGCCTGCTTCAGATTCTGTGTCTCCCTCTCTCTCTGACCCTCTCCTGCTCATGCTGTCTCTATCTCTCTCTCAAAAGTAAATATTTAAAAAAAAAAAAAAGAAAAGGGAAAGGGTCGCCTGGGTGGTTCAGTCAGTTAAGTGTCCAACTTCGGCTCAGGTCATGAACTCATGCCCTTCCCCTGCCTGTCCTCCCCTCCCTCTCTCTCTACACAGAGAGAAGACAGCCATCTGGAAGTCGAGGAGAGAGGCCTCAGAAGAAACCAACCCAGCCAACACCTTGATCTGGGACTTCCAGTCTCCAGAACTGTGAGGAAATGCGTGTCTGCTGGATAAGGCACCTGCTGTGTGGTACTGTTAGGGCAGCCCCAGCGGACTAACAAGTGGGGCTGGGGGCCCCTCCTCTGTTCCAGGCTTCGCAAAGCCCCGCACAAGACTCCTCTTAATCAGCCTTAACAACCCACGCATCACAGATACTAGCCCCACTTGGTAGATGAGGAAACTGAGTCAGGTGGCTAAGTAACCCCCTCGGGGACACAGGGCTGAAGCTGTCTAACTACAAGGCAGGTGGGTTTTCATAGCGGGTGTAGCCAGGGACTCGGACAGGATGGGTGTGGTGGTCGTAAAGGGATCTGCAGTTTCTGGGGCTGCACAGACACCCATCTCCCCTGAACGACAGCACCTCCGGTCTCCTGTGGTCACTGCCCCATCTCCCCAGCCCCAGCCTCAGCGTTGCACGAAGCCTGAATTCTCAACAGGGGCAACCGTTAAGGCTTTGGTCCCTAAGGAGACACTTGTGTGGAGTCCCTGCAGTTCAGGCTCTTTCCATTTTTTGAAAGCTTTCTCTACGGCCACTGTTCAAGTCCTTCCTGTGAACTATGATACCTAATCCTCACAAGCACCTTGAGAGGAAAGTTCTGTTACTGTTCCCCTTACGAGATGAAGAAACTGAGACACAGAACAGTTAAGTAATTAGCTCAGGAAAAGCGAGGACATGAAACGAATCCTCAGTTGCACAGAAGGGTCAGAAACATCACAGAGCGTGCAAGGAGACACGAATAAAGACGTATGTGGGTGTGAGCGAAGCAGGGGAACAGGGAACAGGCACACCCCGAGGGGTAGGTGGCAGGGCTCAGCGGGAGGGGTACCTCTCAGATCTATCTTATCACAGGCAGCGGAGGGGAGGTGTAAGTCAACACAATAGAAGGCAGAACAGCAACACTGACTGTGACCATCTGTAACGTGACTGGCACGAGGCAGAGATCTCTATTTGCTCCGCACAATCCTGCTGCACAGCTGGGAAAGGGCAGGGCTCCGGGGCGACCCCGAGCTGGGCGCGCCCAGAGCTGCCTCCTCAACCGCTGTGCCACCCCGCCAGCCCGGCACCCACCTATCCACGTCCCACTCGCTCTCGTCCAGGATCTCCCCAGCGTGCGACTTCAGCGACATGTCCAGAAGGGTCTCCTTGAGTTCCCCGATCCTGGGCAAGAAGTGAAAACCTGAGGAGGGTCCGAGGGCCCAGGTGAAGGTGTTACTCCCTCTCTCTCACACCCACTAGCATTCGGTTTTTCTGTTCCTTTTTTTCCACTCAGCTACTTCTCCAGTAGCTTTGCTCAGGACCTAGAGAGGGGCCTGACGCAGCCTCACCTGTGCGTGTAACCAGCCACATCTGAGAGGGCGCTGGAGAGGTTGATGAGCCCGGTGAAGCAGCTGATGAGGTAAATGGACACAAAGGCATTCTGCACAGGACAGTGAGTGCTGATCAAAGGTCTGGACTCCAAGGCCCTGGGCACTTGGCCAAAGGGGATGGCATGAGGGGTCGCCAGGGGGGATTCTCACCTTGCTGACCACGGTGCTGAGCTCTGTGGGGCTCAGGTCTCCATAGACACCACTGAAAATAGGGATTGCAATCACAATGTAACTCAGGATGCTGCCCAGATAGTCAAATGTGTTGACGCCGACTGTAGAAGACAGAAACACCCAGGATAAGAGCCGCAGGGGCCATGCATGAGCTCCGAGGGAGGAGGAAGACGAGCAGGGCCAAGCCATTTCCTGGATCCTCATTCTCCTGAAGGTACTCATGACAAAGGCAGTGGCTCCCTGTGGTTAATTCCTTCATCGGAGCAAACTGATTAGTGCAGAGAGAAAGCAGGGAGGTGTGGGAAGGGAAGGGGACTGTCCCAATTCTGTGGTTCCTGCCTCCCGGGGCTCCCTCCACCTACTGTACAGCCAGAGCTCCTTGGACATCAGCTCCCTCTGGGTCTGAAGGAGTCTCTGCAGCCTGCGGTCTGTCCTCATGTGCTCCACGTGCCCAGCTCTGACAAGAAAGGCTAGCATGTCCATGGGGCCTGGAGAGCCTTAGCCAGGCCAGGGCACCCTCCAACCCTCATCACACTCTCCTTTAGGGACCAGGCCTATTCAAACAGTCTTCACCTCAGACCCTTTCTGCCACTAGCATCCATTCATTGCTTCATTTTCTCAACATAGTATTGTCTGCAGAAAGAACATGAACTCTAGATTGGGCAGACCTGGTTCAAATCTTGGCTCTGGCCAATTACTAGCTAGGTGACACCGAGAAGTTACTTAAGGCTCAGATTCTGTTTCTTTCTTCTATAAAATGGAGCTACTACCTACATAATAAGTCAGAGTGAGAATTTCTAAATATAAAGCACCAGGCATAAGAGGGACACTCAATAAATAACAGCTGTTATTATTAAACAACTATACACGGAGTAGTCGCTATGTAGCAGGCTCTATGCTAGTTAGCCAGTGAGATAAAAAAGTGGATATAGTCCCTGTCCTTGGGCTCCCAGTTTAGGGGGGCAGGCAAATACACTGCATTCTCCGCCTGGCACATGGAAAGTGTTTGAGGGCCAGAGACCCCATGGAAGAACCCATCCAGAGCTCCAAGAACCAACCTGCTTTCCCCAGAGCTTCTTGAGAGGCTGCACAATCCACAACTTAGCATAGGCCCAGCCCTACCCACCACACACCCCACCCCACCCCACCCTGTAGATTCCTAGTGTTCTTGACGCCCCCAAGTGGTGGCAGCTGCAAACTGCAGCAGAGATGGACAAGTGCAAAAGTCCATGGACAAGGAGATCCAGATAATGCAACGGCAGCTTCCACAAACACCTCTGGGGCCTGAGCGATTAGTCCTAAAGAGGACTGCAAAGGCCTCACATGAGGCGGGGCACAGGGACTTGTCCTGACCCTGAGGGAAGAAATGAAATTTCACAATGCGGCTGTCAGGAGACCAGGTGACTCTTTGTTCCACTTGAACAGTGTTTGTAAATACCAGGTCTCCTGATCTCCTGAGGCTCCCTTTCCTCCTTTATGCTACAGAGACAAAGGATTGGCCTTTGAGACTCTTTGGTCGGCCATCAGGCAGTGGCAGAAAGCCATTTTAAAGAGGGTAAAACAAAGGCAGAAGCAATGCCTTACAGTCATCACCAAGATGTGAAACATTCACTCATTTCATTCTTGGAACAAATTTAGGCCCCATGTTAGGCCATTAGAAGGAACCAGCTTCAGAAGCAAATCCCTGGACATAAGAATGAGGCCGACAAAGACAGTGAGAGATACGGGGACGGGGTCATAGTCAAATGTAAGGACACTCGGCCCCGAGGCTCAGTGATAGTGAGAGGGCTGTACAATTTGTTTTCCCTTCTCTGCCACCTCCTCTCTATCAGCTCTGATGGGGCAGAAGGGAACTATCCCCACCTGACTCACCTGAAGAAAGCAGCAGGCTCAGCATTGACCCGGATCTGCATGTGCTTGAACCTGGGCAGACCAAAGGGAAATGTGTGCTGACAGCAGCCAGTATAGACCACTCTCCTTTCAGAGGCCTGGACTAAGACAAAGAGGAACCCTCCACCTCAGAACTGTGGCTGTCTTGGTGCCACAAGGCGGGAATCCCAGGACCTGTGTGGGATGACAGGCCCTGCAGACAGAGCAGCTCCTCAGCTCCCCAGAGGACAAGTGCATTCCTGCCCATACCACCTCCTCCCAGGGCCCAAGCTGAAGGAGGGGGCTGAGAAGCAAGAGCAGGGGCTGGAAGCATCAGCTGAGCCAAAGCAGGGAGGTTGGAACAGAAGCACATGAGAAGGCCAGGGGATGCTGATGGCCCACCAGACACTGTTCTTGGTGCTTCTCACGTATAATCTCAGTAATCCCCCTCACTATCCTCTCTGCAGGAAACAGTACCATGCCTTGTAGAGATGGCATCATTCAAGTTTAGCGAGGTTCAAGACCTCACCCAAGAGCACATGGCTAGTAACTAGCACAGGCTGGGATCTAAATGAGGCTGTCTTACTCTAGATCTCATTCCTTAGCCATTACACTCAGCCCAGAAACCTCACGCAAGACGGACACACCTGAAATCCCCTTCCAGCTTCTCCTGCTGCACCAGCTTTGCCACGATGGGCCCCATCAACATTTTGTTCACCATGGTTCCCAGGATGAAATACCCGAAGATGCTCACAGGCCCGAGCCAGCCTGTGCTGAAAGGCAGAGAGGAGGAGAGTGAGGGGTGTCACAGATCTCTGCAGGGCTCAGCCCTGATTCTTGCTCACTTTCAGGCAGCAGCTGCCCAGTTCCAGCCAGCAGTTCTGAGACCTCTGCTCCCGTGTGGGGGCATCTGCTATCCGGTCTAGGTGGTCAGAGTACCAGGATCTCTGTGACACTGAAATGCCACAGGTCCCAAGGGAGGGCAGGGGGGCGAGCACAGGACAGAGGAAGCCTTCCTGGGCTGCAGGTAGGAGGGAGAGGAGACCCTGACTTGGGAGAGCTTGTGTGAGTGAGGGACCTCAGGGAAAATACCCGGCTGGGGGAGGAGAAGGGGCTTCACCTCTGGAAGCACTGGTAGGTGTAGTAGATGAGGGTGAAGGGGGAGATGATCAGCTTGCTGGCCATGCTGCTGAGCTGCCGGCAGAACCGTTCCACATCCTGGCTGATGCGCTGGTCCCTGGATCCAACAACACAGAGCAACTAGGCCAGGGAGCAGGGCAGAGAGTGGAGAGAGTGGAGACAGACTGATGGTGCCTCTTACCCTGACCTTGCCTTTTGGCACTGTCAGCTACGATCCCGGGGGGAAGACGGACCCAGATAAGCACTGGTTTTCCTAGAGGCACCAAGACCCTTAGGATCTTTAAATGGGGTTCTGAAGAGGGGCTTCTTAGGGTGCCTCAGTTTACTGCTCAGGAAAAGTGGCAGGTGAAAGGTCCAGTACCCAGGGGTCCTGAGCAGCACCAGAGAAAGACATGAGGGTAGATACACTGAGTTTCTGGATGAGCAGAAAAGTCATCCTGTCTATCTAGCTCCTCCCAATAACTTCTGCAAGCCTGAGCCTGCCCCCACTTTCACTATCTGGCTGCAGAAGCTTCATATGGGTCCCCCGGAGAAGCCTGGAAGATAAGAGGCAACAGGCATCCCAAGAATCTTTGCTGCCAAGCTCAGCTTAGGCTGAGGAAAGGTCACCCCAGGCAAGAAAGTGCCTGAGGGTGGTGAGTGGAGAGGGAATGAGTGTGAGGAGAGACCCCACATGTCCCACTGCACCGCGGGGGCCACACTGACTCCTATTTCCGATGAGAGACATGACCCTGGGCAAGCTACTTGCCTTCTCTGGGCCTCAGTTTCCTCACCTATAAAGTAACAAGAGCTAACTCACACTGGACCCCTTGGGAGGTGCCAGGTGCTGCATGCGTGCATTCCATGTATATCACCCGAGATAGTCTTCAGATAGGAAATATCATCCTCATTTTCCAGAAAGGGAACCTGGGCTCAGTGAACTAAGGCCTATAAACTGGGAGGTGCCACAATGTAGAGCTGAATTTTACAGGGAATCCTAGGCAGCAGTTTTCTACTGCTGAAAATCCAAAAGCTGGTCTGCTAGCAAGGCCGCTTTCTTCAGAGGGTGCCTGGTTTGGAAGCGCAGGATAGAAGATGGACAAAAGGGAGCAGCTCCTATCTTTCAGCTCCCTATTCTCAGCCCTGCAGCCCCTCCAGGGTTCTTCTACAGTCTCCCTCGTGTAGGGTGCTTATCAACACCCGCACCTAACTGGGTGAGCCCTAAGGGGCCCGCGACAGGGACTCTCCAGGCCTGAAAGGACCCTGCAGAGGGTAGGGAGGGCCGAGAGCGGGCGCCTACGGGTTGTCGACGTCATCCCGCAGCACGTTGAGGGTGTAGTACACACGGCTCTGGAAGTAGAAGCGGTGAAGGTGCTCGGTGAGGTCCTTTCTCCAGCTCACATACAGCAGGTTGCAGGTGAACTGGTCAAAGCTCTTCAGCTGTGCAGCGGGGGAAGCAAGAGGAAGGGAGCGAGAGGGAGAGATGGCTTACTGCAGGTCTCAGCCAGAAGCGTGGGGCTGGCAGAAAGCCTCTGCCGACCAGTCCCCACCCACTCCGACCAGTCTCTGTCCACTCAGCGCTTCTGCTTGTTTCAAGTGTCAAGTCAGGGGATTCTTCCCTCCCTCCCATGCTCATTCCTTCACCAAATACTGAAGGGCTTACCAAAGCCAAGACAGTAAGTGTTCCGTCTTATGCTGAGAGCAGGTGAGCTTCTGGAGATTGGGGAGGGTATCTTCTGTGCCATTTATGTTCTTACTTTTCTGTTCCCCAAAGCTTAGAACAGGGTTATGTATACACAGGTGTTTACTTCCAGAAGACCCATCCAAATTGCCCAAGTGTGATGAGAAGTGGCTTCCCCAGGAAAACAGGTAGTATGGCACACAGAGCGTTAGTCTTGAGTCCTAGCAGAGGCCTGACTCTCCCTGTTCACCACTGATGGAGCACCTACACGCTAAGCCCAAGGCAATGACAATGAGCTCAGTCTAGCATGGAAACAATGACAAGGGCGTGAGTATTACAGAAGTTAACTCAAAGTATTAGTTAAGCAGAGAAGAGGTCAGGGTTTGGTGGATGAAACATGAAGGAGAAGGCTAAGGAGGACCCGAAGGCGGTGACAACAGCAGAACCTTGCAAAGTGAGCAGGCATTAACTGAGGGAATGAGCGTGGGGAAGGAGGCCACTGTGCAGGACCGCAGCAGGTGCAAAGGCTGGGAGGTGTGACATAGTTTCAGGCTGAACCACGGCCTCAGCCCCACAGAGAGGCAACAACCCCCTAGCTGCTGATCCCCACTTTCAAGTGCTCTAAGCTCCCTGAAGCAAGCGTTCTGAGAATGGAAGGGACAAGATCATTTCTGCTCAATGCTGATTTAACCGGAACCTCCCAGCCTAGTCCTGGGAGCTTGAAACACCTGACGAATTAGTCCAAACATCAAGATCAATGCCCTGAACAGGGTTCTGACCTCCAGTTCCCAGAAAAGGGAGGAAACACCCCTCCCACAACTTGATTCCTGCTTCCTGGTGGCTAAGGTCCACAGGGAATTCATCTCAGACTAGGCTGGAGAGGAAGAGAAACACACAGAGAAGACCTTACCATGGAGTTGAGAACGATGAGCACGACAGCCAGGAATGTCAGGGTCTTGAACCCATCCAAGTCTTTGTTTCCCAGGACCCCATAGTACTGACTGGGGAGCAAGCCAACCTGGTAGATCACCAGTTGTTCTGGGGTAGGGAGAGGAGTCAAAAATCGATGATGAAGGGTGAGAAAACAAGAAGGGAGGTTCCCCCCTGAACAGCTGCCTCATCAACTCTCCAGAGAAGGAACCCCAAACCAGGGTTGCCCTCCCCCGCTCCAATCTGGGCTCACTCACTCACCCAGTAGGGCCACACACAAAAGGGTCAGGAACATCAAAACATTCTGTGATGCCCAAGAGGGAAACAAAACCTTCTGTATCTTCAGGAACCGCTGGAGAAATTGCAGATCTAATCTGGGCCTGCAGAAGAGATGCAGGAGAAGCAGACAGAAACCTAAGATGGCAATTAAGCCGTAGAGAACAGTTACCAAATTTATGACATTGTTCTATGGTCCAGGCCATGCAGCAAGAATGTTAGGAAGAGATGGGAGAGAAAGGAATCTCTTGAAGCTGGTAAATGCTAAGAAAGGTTATTTACCAAAAATCTACAGCTAGAAAACAGTTAATGAAGAAACTTCAGCCACAACCTCTATATGGTTCCAAACATGATAAGAAAGCCCATCAAGGATTTTAAGGTTCCGGCTAAATCAATAGAGCAAGAAAAATAAATGAGGTAAAAGAATTAAAAGGGGAGAGATTAAATGGTCTTTATTTGCAGATAATGTGATCATTTACCCAACAAACGGCAAATCAATAGACAAATGCTGGAAATAAAAGGAGTTCAGCTAGATACAGGGTTAACATACAAATATCAATAGTGTTCTATACCAATAACCAACTGGAAAATAAGATGTCATTTACAAAGGAAAAGCATTAAAACAACTATAAAATATCCAGAGATTAACTTTTAAAAAGAGTGTGTAAGACATTTTGGAAGAGGGGCGCCTGGGTGGCTCAGTTGGTTAAGCATCTGACTCTTGATTTCGGCTCAGGTCATGATCTCAAGATTCATGAGATAGAGTCCCTTGTCAGGCTCTGCGCTGACAGTGAGGAGCCTGTTGGGATTCTCTCTCCTTCTCTCTCTGCCCTTCCCTTGCTCGCGTGTGTAAGCACACACTCTCTGTCAAAATAAAAATAATAAACATTAAAAAAATACATTTTGAAAGAAAAAAGAAAGCTCTATCACAGGATGTGAAAGAAGACTTAGAGCTGGCATGACTTGGCATTATATAAAGACAGGGGTGCCATGGCTCAGTCAGTTAAGTGTCTGACTTTGGCCCAGGTCATCATCTTATGGTTTGTGAGTTTCAGCCCTGCATTGGGCTCTGTGCTGACAGCTCAGAGCCTGGAGTCTGCCTCAGATTCTGTGTCTCCCTCGCCTCCCCTCCCCTGCTCGTGCTCTCTCTATCTCTCAAAATTAAATAAACATTAAAAAATATATATAAAGACCTAATTTCTAACAAAATTAGTCTATAAATTCAGTATATTACCAATCACAAGCAGAACTTCTCTGAGGAACTTTATATGGAAATATAAAGGCCAATGAATAGCTGAGGGCAACTGCGAAGAACAGAAAGGGAGGAGGGAAGAGACTCAAATCATCAGTTATTAAAAACAAATCATATTGCAGAGCTGTGGTTTTAATACAGAACAAATGTGGTTTTAATACAGGAACGAAAACGCCAATGGGACAGAGACCAAAAAGGAAAAACAAACCTATGTTTACATGGGTACATAATAGTGGTTGTATCACAAGAAATGACATATTAATATTTAACACCTATTAACACTTAGGAAGCATGTACTATGTGCCCAGTACTGTTCTCCATGTATTTTACATGTATTAACTCATTTGGTTGTCATAACCCTAAGAGATGGAGATTACATCCTATTCTATGGATTAGGAACTGAAGCCAAAGAGGGTAATTTGCCCTGTCACCCACCTGGTAAGTAGTAGCCTTAGGGTGTGGATACAGGCCACCTAGGTCCAAGAAAGTGAGCTCTTAACTAGGCTACACAGGTTCTCTAATTTCTAATTATGATAGTTAATAACTGAAAATGGTAGAGGAAAATTTAAGTCATTACCTTAAATCATTTAGAAAGATAAAATTTAAAAACTCCAAATGGATTAAAAACCTAAATGTGAAAAGCAACTATATTTAGTTAATAGAAGGAAATGCAGAAGAACATATCAACGAAGATACAGTGGGAGAGATTCCTCAAATAAGACCCCAGACCCACAAATATTTATAAAGGGGAAAACTAATTTACTTATTACTTGTGTGTGTGTGTGTGTGTGTGTGTGTGTGTGTCTGAGAGAGAGAGAGAGAGAGAGAGAGTGCAAACAAGCCCGGGTGAGCGAGGGGCAGAGAGTGAGAGGAAGAGAGAATCCCACAAGGGACAAAGAGAGAGGAAGAGTAAGAGGGAGAAAGAGTCCCGACGTGGGATTTGAACCTGGGCTGAAGTTGGATGCTTAACTGACTGAGCCACTCAGGCACCCCAGGGACTTAGTTTTGCTTAACACAGAGCCACGGGTTAAATAAAAAGACATGGGGAAGATAAGTGCTAAGTGTAAAACCAACAAAGAATCAGAATCTAGAACATCCAAGGAATTCCTGCAAGTCAGGACAACAGGAAATTCACAGAAAAGTGGGAAAAGGATACAAATAGGCAACTCATAAAAGGGGAAACCCAAATGGATAATACAGGAAAATTAACACAATGGGATGCCACCTTACAACCCATCAGATGGATAAACATTAGAAAAGCAAACAATACCAAATGCTGGGGGGATATGAGAAGTCAGACCTTTATGCAATGCTGTTGGGAAGCATAAACTGATGTGACCACTCCAGAGAAGAATTCTGCAGCTGTAGGTATGACCCAGCATCCTACCCTGGGGTGGATAATCCAGAAAAATATCACCCATATCCTCAAGGAGACAAAACGCTAGTATGTTTGTGGTAGTTAAAAACTGGAAGCAATCTTGGGGCGCCTGGGTGGCTTAGTCGGTTGAGCCTCCGACTTTCGCTTAGGTCATGATCTCGCGGTTCGTGGGTTCGAGCCCCGCGTCGGGCTCTGTGCTGACTGCCAGCTCAGAGCCTGGAGCCTGTTTCAGTCTGTGACTCCCTCTCTCTCTGACCCTCCCCTGCTC